>NC_083474.1:1988063-2028063 GCF_030014155.1 Tachysurus vachellii
CAGTATGGAGAATCACGTTTATCTGTGTGTGTGTTTGTGTGTGTGTGTGTTTGACTGGAGTATAATTGTGACGAATGCAAGAACACCAGTTTGTAATAATATTTGTAGGTGGATCATCTACACACACCTACACCTACGCCCCCACCTAATGATTACAGGATAAAGGAAGGTCCTCACAAACATACAAAAGCCTATATTATGTTTACACTGAATCAGATTTCGTGCTTCCATCATTTGCTGTAACAGGAAATGAAATCCTCTGAGACCCAACAAAGACGTCTACAGCACCTTCCAGATAAATTCAATACAGACACGAGATTACAAAACAAATCAGACACGACTGTATGGTCTGGAAGCTGTAGCCATGCTGGCACACCTCATACAGAAATGGAAACACTACACACAAATGCAAAAGAAAGACAAAAGTAACAAACAACACACAATAAACCGTGTGCTCAAACCAATCCTACAGACCAAATAAGGAATAGTTGACTCCAACAGTGGTGCAGTTTTATATCAGACCTGTAGCTAATAGGAACATACACCCCACCAGTGTCGTCGGCCATCTTGAAAAATGTTTCTGTTTATCCAGTGTGATAGTCTGTAATCCCCTCCACTTTTACACCATGTATGCCAAATGCGGGCGTTTACTTGAGTGCATGTCAGAAACGTTTGAGACTATTCCCTGTCAGACCACCAGAGGAGGTGCTGGAAGGTGTTTTTACTCATTCAAGGTCAAGGTCATATATCTTCCCACCTGTATCCTGTTATCCCCATGAGCTAAGGATCGAACCAGAACATGAATATATGTATCTAAGTCTTTTAGATATTGTTATATTGTGTATTTTGTCCTTCTGATCCTTATGTCTGTCACATTTTATTTGTAATCGGGCTTTTTCTGACCTAAAAAAAATTTATGTATCTTTCTGTGGTGTTCCTCAGGGGTCGGTACTGGGTTGTATTTTTTTCTTTCTCTTTTCCTGCTCTAGATATGTAACGTTGCTTTATTTCAAACATGACCCAATGCACAGCTCACTTTATCTCAGGCTGCTCAAAACCTCTTGAGGTGGAGAAGGAAGAGAAGGATAGAACGACAGAACACTAGAAGGATATAACAATAGAAAGACATATATAGATAGAGACACAAAATGTTTGTATATTGGTCAAAATTATAAGTAGAAAATTATAAGCTATTTAATTTCAGCAAAATTCGATACACACACACACACACACACACACACACACACACACACACACACACACACACACACACACAGGGAACGATCCATCTTTCTATAATTCATAACCCTTTCCACTTCATCATATTTCACTCTACAACACAACCCCATCTAGTTAAAAAAAAAGACTTTTTTAAAGTTTGATGCTCAATCACTTTTATTATTTATAACTTCTTTTTCCCCAATCGATGGTATTTCTCTCTCTAACAGAGAAGAAAATAAAATAATCTACTTTTAGTCTTTTAGTGAAATGAGACAAGATAGAGTCAGAATGAGAGGTGGAGAAAAAGTGACTGTTTTTTGCTTTAACGATGCAAACTTACTTTCTTTATTCGCTTACAAAATCAGGTCAATGAAAACTAAGTGGTAAAAGTTTCGAGTTTTCTGATCCACATACAAATATATCAAATTCTACACATAAATGTTAAATCTGAAACATTAACTAGTGGTTGCAGGTTTATTGTAACCTAAAATAAAAGGTAAAATGTAAAATGGTAAAGAAATACATATTTAGGCTCTGTTTCTTCCATTGTTGTAAGTTGAAACCTGTTCATTAAAACATTTACATTTCTAAACAATTATTACAGTGTTTTTTTTTTAATAATTTGAATTGTGAGACTTTTTGTCTCAAATTTCAGTAGCTGAGTTTGTGTTGGTTATATGGTCAATCAACTACACAGAAAATTGTTAAAACTTAAAATTTTTAAAGGTTTTAATTTTTAAAACTTAAAAAAAAAGTTTGATAAATTTTCAATTACATTTTTTTATATGTTAATATGAAATTTAAAAAAATAATATATTATATAAAAAAAAATAATAAAAATAAATATAACTATCAGTTAAAACCAGACCAATTAGCGATATATTTTATTAAATTGATCCACACTGTAAAATCATCATCCAGAAATTTTAATAAATTAAATTTAAGCTAAACAGTTACTACTGTTCTTGCAAGGATGTCTGTCACTAACTTGAGAATTTCTGTATGTTAGTTTTTCTGTTAGAAAAAATTTAGATTATATCCAAATGGCTTATAAATAAAATTACAGTTTATGATCAAGTTCAAAAATATTCAGTTTTTTTTTATTATTTTAAAATAACAGAACCTGAATACAAATCATATTATCCAGAACTAAATCTATGTAGCTAATAAAATGAACATTCTAAAAATAAATTATGCTGATATAGTATACAGATAATATATTACAGGATATACAGTATATAGAGAGAAATTCGCTTTTGGTCAATAGATATTCTAAAGAATTCACCAACAATTCATGGAGAGATTCATTTTGAGCTTGCACTATTAAGCTGTCTTACAGAGATTTTTTTTTTAATCTGTTTCCTGTGTTAATAATTTAACAAATAGTGCATAAAACAACAACCAGATAGTCAGATATTCTTAAAAAAGTTTTATTAATGTGTAAAATTAAACACTTCATTCAGTCAAAATAATTCACAGCAATACAACGTACATGTTTTTCGATCCTGTTGACATTTTTCAGTCTTAGCATGCAGCTTCACAGCTCATTCCTATAATCCTTTAGCACCTGCATTATTCATGTAATGTTATTTAAAAAATAAAAGTTCATGCACAGTCTTTCTTTTTTTTGCAGTATCACAGCACACGTGTTTGGCTTTGTGACATTATTACCTGAACCGTACTGAACTGTGAATTTTTCATAGACAACTTGATTATTTTCAAGTCAATAACACACCAACTTGAGAAAATGTTTGTTACTAAGTTAGGTGTACTTTAACAAGTACTGAGATCTGATGTGTATACACTCAAAATACAAAGAATTTCATTACAGGTAGATGAATTCTGAGCAAAATATTTTAATTAGACTCCAGAAAATAAAAGAATTACGATAAATATTCCTTGTTGATCCCAAGAAATGAATCGTCATTTAATTCTGACTGAGTTCACTCTGAATTTTCTTCCGTCTAAAGATCCAATATGGCACCATTTTTATCATCCTTAGCTAGTCATGATTGTTTAGTTAACTCATGTTTTCAAGATGATCTATAGCTAGATTACTTCTAGCTAATTACTAGCTATGAATGAAATATTCCTGACTAGTTTGGAAAACAATTTTTTAAAATGCTAGTTTCATAAAAATGTATTATTATTATTATTATTATATAGTTTGGGTAACTCCTAAATTATTGCTATTGTGATTTATATGAAATAAAAAAAATCTGATAATGAAACTGAAGTAAAAATTTTTCAATGGGTTGTAGCAGGATTGGATCCCTAGACAAGACTTGGTGCCAAACTGAATTTAGACATTTTAACATATAGCTAGCTGAACTAGCTAAGTCATAAAAGTGCACTAGTTGTGAAAAATCCCTAATATTTGGAATAAATATTGCAATACAAATTTGCTTGCTAACAATTTTGGGAACAACAAAGAACCTTATATGTTAAAACAACAACAACAAAAAACTGACCAGTGGAATTGCTTCAAAACATTTTTGCACCAGGATAATCAGAGTAGCTTAATTACAACAGTTACTTTTAGATACAAGAACAAATAAAATAAAATTCTTGTAGCAATGGAATATTGACGGTAAGAACCTTGTCTGCATTATAAAGAGAGTGCACAGTAATCAACAATCCTGAAAGCAGGTTTTAAATACTAAGATAAGAATAGACCTCGATCTCACCATCGTCACAGATTGTACGTCAAAGTTACTAAGATACTTGCATAAGAGATACAAACATAGAAGTAGACGACTCATAACGGCACATATAATTCATAGTGAAAACTTTTCTTTTTACAAACTTTTATAATGCAACATAAAATTCAGATAGAGTACCATGATTTTGGGATGACACAGTAAAAAGTGTATGTGCTAAGAATTTTTTCTTATATGTATTTTTTTCATGAGCGATATATATATATATAAAACTCAATATAAACTCTCTTGCTTGATGTTAATTGGTGTTTATTCCGCTGTTATGTCACAGATCAAAATGCTTTACTTTACCTTATTGAGCATTATTAGCATTTATTAAAATACTTTCCGAGTATTGCTACAACATTGCACAGAATCATGAACACAGTTATAAAATACTCTCAATTCCATACACACAAGGATACTTGGATACTTGCTTAGGGTACTAAGATATTACCATAAATAGTTGCCATCATGACAGATGGTGAGATGAGTTTAATGCATAGACTTACACACTGCGTGACAAAGATGTTGTTACTAAGATGTTTTTTAGAGTTGTAAACTGAAAAAAGTTTCCTAAAATCAGTCTCATTGTGCTTTTAAATTCAGACATCACATCATATGTTATACTTGTTACCGCTGTATCTGAGGAAATTGTCTTTTTTATTTTTTTACTAAGACGTGTGTTTCAATACGCTCTGATCAACTTCCACTCCATTACATGATATTAATTAACGACATTAAAATTAAACTGACATTGATTTCTTTAAAAAATTTCTTTAAAGCTCCAAAATGGTTTGATATCTCTGACAGCTTCGCTAATAGAAACTGATTATAAAGGTCACAAATGTACAAAAGAGATATTTACTTCTGAGAAGTGAGGGGAGTTTCATGAGGGGGAAAAAGTGGTGAAACACCAAGCTGGAAGTTGTAATACTCTAAATGCTAAATTTAGACAAATTCCAACATACAGTTTTTTTTTAAATATAGCACATATTTTGTGCAGTTTTTTTGAAAAATAGAAGCTAATTAAGGCCTACTATTTCTAACAATATAATTTCTATTTGATAAATCGTTTAGTTTTGAGTTTTCACTGCAATACAAGTAGCATTTAAATAGACCTTCCTTTAGAAATTACAACGTAGGTATGACTTTAATATTATGGTCATATTAGGGCCATTTTCTGATCGATCAAATATACAAGAAGCCTTTCGGTCTTTCCATCAAAATATCAACAAAACAACATAAGAGTACTGAATACATAACTTTAGCAACACATTTCATTGGTTCATTAAAATTTTATTACACATACATATGTATATATATATACATATATACATACATATATATACATATATATATATATATATATATATATATATATATATCGTCGCTGTCGGGCGGAAACCTCGTATGTCCAGATTTGGTCAATTTCATATTTTTTCACATATCGATGCTATTGGTCAGTCCCCACGTGGGTCTGTTATTTTTAAGTTATTAACCAATCTAAAGTCTTGAAAATCGCTTGAGCGCAAATCTCATAAATCCATTGGACATTTCAACTGTCCACCTCTTCCTCACTCCGTGGGAGAGCTTCGCGGCATATTTCTCCTCAAGAAGAGTCGCAACGAATCAACACATCTTCTGAGGTAAATGTCTTCAAAACACTGGGCTCAAAGAAAAAAAAATCTTGACCCCCGCTAGTTCTGGTGCTCGTCTGAGGACAGGAATTTAGCGCAAGACAATCCACTGCAACGTGGACTAAACCCTGTGCACTGCAGATAAGGTACGGCGTTTTTTTAATTTCCTGGAAAAAAAAAAACGGTTTTGGAGATACGAGGTTTCCGCCCAACAGCTACGATATATATAAAACACTTCACTGAGTTCAGTCTTAACAGTGTCACCACACTGTTGTGAAGGTTTTAACACAGTTTAACTGGTTTGACTTTGAGGCTTGAATATATGTAATACATGTAATTTTGTAAAATTTGAGGCATTTATGGAATTTGCTTTGCAAATGTGATGTGTTTGAGGCTTTTTAACATCAGGCACGTTTACAAAGAGTTAAGAGCTCACAGTTCACTGTCTTTTCTAACACACACGACACACACACGACACACCCACACACACATATAGACATAGGTTATAGACATTTTAAATCAAAAGTTTCAGATGAATGAAATTTCAAATTTAGCTTAATAGCATATTAATCTTTTACTTATACTTTTTGCTGTTTGTTTATGGCTAAGAAAGTTTTGTGTGCAATGATGATGAGCAGAATTTAACCACCTTTTTTCTGTGACTCACTGTCTAATGCGCCGTTTCATATTTCTTCTAAACTTGGATTTCGAGGTTTCTGCAAAAATAAGCAGTAAGCAATAGGATTACTTGCTAGCTAGGAATTTTAAGCAAACGTTACAGAATCTGTGCTAACGCAGGGTGGATGCTGAGTTCGGCTTCACAGAGCGCTCGGACAGAAATTCAGCTAGGAAATATGAAAGGGCTCTGTGTGGAAGGAATGCTAATACACCAGCTGAATTTCACTTACTCACTAACTTAAGTGCTAATGCTGCAGAAGTCTTAAAAAAATGATTGGATCCCTGGGGTGAATATAATTCGAATTTTTAAATTGTTAAAAGCAGTGCCAAGAGTGCAATTCCCTACAAGACAATTCCCTCACCATTAGGGCAAAATAACGTAGCAGATTTTAGCAGAAATTAACTTGTTTTCACGTTTATTTCACTTAGCTAAGATGTTTATTCTGAAAGGCTTCAAATTATCAATTATCTCTACAGTATCAACTGAGCTACTTAAAATGGTCACAGTTATATTAGTTGTCCCAAATTGTTGTACCATCCGCAGCATTGAGTTGCACTATATTTCTGATGTTGTATAAGAAGGTTAGATGTTCCAGCAACTGAGCTTGTTAAAAATGAATGCGTCATGCCTGGAGATCCATTACTGTAGCGTTCACACCCAAACAAAGCAACAACAATAATTGAACACGTTGGGACTCAATGTGATTAATGTAGTTTTTAAGTTCTTAAACTTTAGTTACGGCGCAAACAGTAACAGGTAAAAGGTTGTGACTCAGAGGACATGAAAATGCTCATAAAATGGAGGCTTTTAAGAGTCATGTTTGGCCTGTAAAGTGCAGCTGCTGTAGAAAAATGACATCTGTAATGTAGAGTTGGGGAATAAAAACTCTACAGTTGGCTCACATTCCTTTTTCTTTTCCTCGAAAAACAACAACCGGTCTTTCACTTTAAAATGTGCCTGGAAGTGAAAGACTCATAAGCCAAAATCAGATCAATTAAATTGATTGTGCGATGCTAACAAAGCATTTTATATGTCCTGTTAGTGGACAGTGCTGCTAACTTTCAGAATGGCTAATTGCTTTTGGTTGAGACGTTTTTGTTTGTGTTTTTTTTTTTTTTTGGTAGTTACTGCAAAGTTTGACCTTTTCTCTCATTTTCCATTTGACGAAAGCAATGAGTTACTGTTAAGCAGAACTTTGCAGCTATAAACCTGATATGAAGTTATTTTAAATAGGTTTGTTGGATTAAAGGATATTTTCAATTTGTAAAGTTAATGGATTGGAGTTAAACTGCCTAGAACTTTGATCGGTGGAATGAATGCTAATGTGCTTTAGCTAATATTGTTCCTTGTTAGTGTAGCACTGATGATGCTCTTTTGTTAGTTATTTTGTTTAGACACAAACCACAGCCAAACAGACTACTGTCTAGCCTTTATCTGGGAGGCTTTGCTAGCCAAAGTGCTAATGCTGCAGTAGACATATAACATGACTGTATGCCTGGGGGTAAATATCTTTAAAATGTTGCTGAAGGACTAAAACAGTGCCCCAGGGGTGCAATTATTATTGGTGATTTATCTCTTATACTTTAATAAAAGCTCAACAAATCCTGATGTCTTTAAATGAGAGTTTTTCAAGTTCAATTGCAAGTTCAATTCTCTTAGCTAAAATTTAGATAAAATCTCAATCAGTTGAGCTACTTAAATTAGTAAAGTTTTTTTTTAATGCACTAGTGTATTGTAATGTTGAAACACTTTGCGTGAGTTCAATTCTGTCTGTTCTGAACTTTTGGTTTTGGCTTGGTGTGTAATATTTATTTAGCAGTGAAAAGAATCATTTGCAAAACATTAGCATAAGAAAGTTTGAAGCTAATCATTGTTAATTTTTTCATTGCAGCTTCTTCTTTCACTGAGGCTAGTTTATTTAGAAATTGACTCAGCATTGCTGATTTGCTTTAGCTAGGTTTGTGTACTGGAACTTGTATGGATTTGTACTGATATTCCTGAATCGTTAAGTAGTCTCTCCTTTTGCTTGCTCGTTGTTGTTGTTAACCTGCGATTGCTTGTTACTTCGTTCTGTTCCACCCCTTGACGTTTCCTGCAGAAAGAGGCGGGGCTTGCAGATTGACATCAGGATGCAGCGGTACTCGCGCCGAAAGTTCTGATTGAGCAGCCCGTATACAATGGCGTTGAGGCACGAGTTGAAATATGCCATAAAATAACTCACGACAAAGAGCCAATCAGGAACCAGCGGTGCCACTCTGGGTGGGTCCACGGCGACAGCTAGGCCAATCAGATTGAGTGGTGCCCAGCAGATGGCGAACAGCACAAAAACGACGAACATGGTAAGGAAATGGCGGACCTCACTTGGCCGAAGCCGGGGCCTCGTGTCGCTAGCCACTCGGCGCCTCACGTTCAGCACAAGAATCCAAATTCGTGCATAGCAGAATGTTACAATACCAATGGGAAACAGGAAGTGAACAGAAACTACAGCAAACGTGTAACCGGCGCTTGCAGTTTGGCTAAAAGTGCAAGAATACACACGAGGATCGTAGGTCAGCGACCCCAGTGCGAGATTGGGCAGTATTGCAAAGCCTGTTAGAGCCCACACCAGTGTGATTAGAGCTAGCGTTCCACGGCTGCTGTACACTTTGATATAAGTGCGGGCATGGCAGATAAAGCAGTAGCGGTTGAGGGCGATAGCTGTGATGTTGAAGACAGAGCCGATGACGCTGGCACCCATAATAAAGCCACTAATTTTACACTCTGTCTCACCAGGCAGCCAGCCAGAGTGCAGCAGAGCATGAAGGACCAGCGGGTACGGGTAACACACCACCAAAAGATCTGCCAGTGCCAGGCTCACCACGAACGCATTACCTGTAACACACACAAAGATTTACAGCGTTGAATCTAACAAACACAAACTGGTACCAACACCGCAATGGTTTTTCTAAATGTTAGCTAATTTTCTAGCGATCTCATATTACACCAGATATATAGCATGAAATATGACTAACTCTGCATCAGTAACATAAACATTAACTAAAATAACTGCTTAGAGTGGAATATGAACATATTACTGGGTTTAGTAGTTTAATAGCCAAACTACTTTATAAGTATTTTATATATGACATGTTTCCATCAAGGGGGCACGGTGGCTTAGTGGTTAGCACGTTCGCCTCACACCTCCAGGGTTGGGGGTTCGATTCCTGCCTCCGCCTTGTGTGTGTGGAGTTTGCATGTTCTCCCCGGTACTCCGGTTTCCTCCCCCGGTCCAAAGACATGCATGGTAGGTTGATTGGCATCTCTGGAAAATTGTCCGTAGTGTGTGATTGTGTGAGTGAATGAGAGTGTGTGTGTGTGTGCCCTGTGATGGGTTGGCACTCCGTCCAGGGTGTATCCTGCCTTGATGCCCGATGACGAGATAGGCACAGGCTCCCCGTGACCCGAGGTCGTGCGGATAAGCGGTAGAAGATGAATGAATGAACAAATGTTTCCATCAGTGTGAAAATGAATTAGATTTTTTATTGATTTGTGATTTTAAATATTTTTGAAAGAAGCATGAAATGAATGATTTATTCTCACTGTGATAATCTACTTCTTTAATAAACGCTGATTAAGGATACAACACAAGCCTCTTGCAGTTGCTCGGAATAGTATTTACTATGAGAGCAATGATTAAATGTCTGTGTGATCGAGCAACGGTGTAGATCTATAACCCAAGGTGTGTGTGTGTGTGTGTGTGTGTGTGTGTGTAAACAACACTGATATGTTCAGACAGAGTTCAACACAAAATTCAATATGAGGGAAATAAACTCAAACACCCCTACACACATATTCCTAAACACACACACACAAATCCCTACACACACACACACACACGTTGTAATTAAACCTTAATTCCTAATTAAATCATTAATGACCTGAGACAAAGGGATGCTTTCTTGCTCTGCTAATGAATTCACACAGACACATTCCATGACTGTTTCTAACACACACTTTTTTCGGGATTAAAAAAAAAAAAAAACAGAACCGTGTAGGAAGAGCCGATTCATCAACAGGAACACACACGGATTTGGCAGCAAGAACGATGAAGCTTAAGTGATTTCCTCTGAGATTTACACACTCAATTTCCTTTGCTCTAATTAGCTAGTGTCATTTAGCTAGCGGAGTAAAAACAAAGTTTTATCAGAACACAGATAATCTAATTAAACAATCCTTTGGTAACTTTTTGGGATCACATTATCAGTGCCATTACAGCACAACATGAACATTAGAGCTGTCTGGGAATTCTTTATCGCTCTATTATTACCTGTAACCTTTTGACCCCTTTCGTATCCCACACACCACGATGCTAAAAAAATTCGAGATCTAAAGCTGGATTCTCCAGGATTCCATCAATTGTTCCTTTTTGCAATTGTTTTCAGAAAGGAACACAAACTCTCTGCAGGTTCGTGACCCTCAACATTTCATCTTTGGATGAAATATTCGGGCAGCTCAGAGAGGTCAGTGATTCTGATGACGCTACAATGTCAGTGAAATTCGATCAAGCGCTGACTGAGGGAAAACATCTCATACACATCAACACATCAACACATACATATGATTTTTTTTGTCCAGACTTTGTTATAGATTTTAATTTTCTGACTTAATGCCGTTCTAAATTTCCAAACATTAGGCTTCCATAAAAAATTTTAAAAAACAACATTACAGAAAAACAAATGTGAAGAAGCAAGTGTGACAAATCAAGTCTCCAGAAGGAATGCAGAATATTAGCTGCTAATTTCAATTAAAAAAATGCAACCTTTGAATAATTTTGTTTTGTAAGGTCATTACACCAAAAACTGACTTTGTTTCATTGATTACAATTTAGTTACTGTTTTAAAATGCATTTATTTTTATATATATTAAGATAGAGTTTGATTATTATTTTGCTTTTTAATGTTGCTTTCAGGGGGGCACGATGGCTTAGTGGTTAGGACGTTCGCCTCACACCTCCAGGGTTGGGGGTTCGAGTCCCACCTCCACCTTGTGTGTGTGGAGTTTGCATGTTCTCCCCCTGCCTCGGGGGTTTCCTCCGGGTACTCCGGTTTCCTCCCCTGGTCCAAAGACATGCATGGTAGGGTGATTGGCATCTCTGGAAAATTGTCCCTAGTTTGTGAGTGAATGAGTGTGTGTGTGTGCCCTGTGATGGGTTGGCACTCCGTCCAGAGTGTATCCTGCCTTGATGCCCGATGACGCCTGAGATAGGCACAGGCTCCCTGTGACCTGAGGTAGTTCGGATAAGCGGTAGAAAATGAGTGAGTGAGTGAGTGAGTGTTGCTTTCAAATGTTTGCAGTAACAGTTACACCGGGAACATTAAGCAAAGAAATGTTAATTAACTGCTTTGATCAAACAGAGATGCGCATTTATAAAAGCATTACGACCAATCAGAACAGTTTTGGGACGGTCAGACAAAACAAAATAATACCTTCACAAATAATTCAGCTTGTCATGTTTGTAAACAAGAAAAGTTGTTCAGACGATCCTCACCTAACCGAGAGTGAAGCATGGTGGTGGGAGCATTGTGTTAGAAAACTGCTAATCATAACAAAGGACATAACATGAAAGATTTAAGAGAGGAAAAAGTGCATTAAAAAGTGAAATATGCACGAAAAGCTACAAATCAAAAGGTTTTGTGTTCAAATCCCACAACTGCTAACCCCTAGGTCCCTGAGCAAGAGCCTTGAGCCCTTAACTCTCAACCGTTCATTTGTGAAAGCAATAAGACGAAAATCTGCCAAATGCTGTAAACGTCAGCTTGGGGGATTGAAGCTAAGAGGAACGAACAGGTAAAGAATTTGAACCACAATGATGCAAGAAGCGAATTAACAACAACACAAGAGTAATGATGATCATTTGTGGCTGCCAAATATGTTTTTCCCTTCAATCAGTTTTTTTTTAATTCATTTTATAAGTCATTTCATTTCATTCATTTATAAGTAATGAAAATCTTTTGTTCATATTTATAAGATTAAAATAAAACGACATTTTGTTCGTATTTTGTACTTAAATTTGAGATTTTTAATACACACAGTAGTGTTTATGAAACGCAAACGCAAACAAAATCAGGTAGACGTGTTCTTTTTCCTTTATTGTATTCATAAAACTTGGGTTATTGTCATGAAACATGAATCCCAAACACACACACACACGCACACACAACACACTCACACACACAATTGAGCATGTGCAGTGTGCTCAATAATCTGTAACGTTTGCAAACTCATCCCGTTGCATTAACAAAATACTGAAAGTCACCTTGTAGGGGAAAAAAAACCCCAACACACACACACACACACACACACACACACACACACACACACAAAATAAGTATCATTCATGTGTACAAAACGAGAAGTAAGTATGATGGACGAGAATGATGAGTCAGAGTGCACACAGTCCTGTCGTCAGATTTGAGATGAAATACCACACACACACACACACACACACACATCATCCTCTCTCTTTTCCTTACACAAATGAAGAGAAATATGATGGATGAGTGCAGCAGCTGTAAGAGGATCAAATGAATAAAAATGTAAATCAAAGGTAAATGTCTCCCTCTCTCTCTCTCTCTCTCTCTCTCTCTCTCTCTCTCTCTCTATCTCTTGCCTTGTAATATTAAATCCTTACGCTTTATTGTCGAGACTATCCTCAGGATTGTGCGTCTCTCTCTCTCTCTCTCTCTCTCTCTCTCTCTCTCTCTGTGTGTGTGTGTCTCTCTCTCTCTGTCTCTCTCTCTCTCTCTATCTCTTGCCTTGTAATATTAAATCCTTACGCTTTACTGTTGAGACTATCATCAGGATTGTTCCTCTCTCTCTCTCTCTCTCTCTCTCTCTCTCTCTCTCTCACTCTCTCTGTCTGTCTGACCTTCTTAAACATCAAAGCATAAATGACCTGATTTTAGTCACAATCCCACTCCATTTCCCCCCCATAATCCTGTACATAACAAACGCAAGAAGACGACAGCGCTCTGCTTCTCCTTCTATATACAGACTCTAGCGGTTTAATATCAGGTGCACAATTACCCATGATTCCATCCAGGTGTCTCTGTAATTCTCTGTAATATTAAAAGAAGTCCATATCGATGAAACTGAACATCGGGTCCTTTTTAAACCGTCTGGAACTGCTCAACAAATTTTAGTGATAAATCAACCTGACGGCATTCATTATTTTACCCATAATTCCATGCAAATGTACTTCTAGTTATATATTTCCACTAGCAAGATAATTCTACTCATAATGTTGAACAACTTTACCAATTATTTCTCCTAATTGTCCTCAAAACTCCACCTAGATTTAATTTCAAACCATAATGCTAGAAAATTGTACCCAAAATCCCACCTAATTGTTCCCATAATCACACCCAACTGTACCTATAATATAGTTCCTCTCAATTTTATCCACAATTTCAGGTTATAACAATCTCCCACTTATCTTCCCATTAGAATTTCCCCATTTTCTCCATAATAACCAACATTACGCTCAGTTGTATCAGAAAGTCGACAGAATTTCTGTCAGCTTTTACTCCACATAACCTCTTATCTGATTTAATGCATTAATTCCTAAAATTATCTACAGGGTGTCTGAAAGCTCAGGAAGCAGCAAGAGTCAAAGAACATAAAGTTAATTTTGCATTTATTATTTATAACGTTCAACATATACGGAGTCAGATATTTGCGCTGTGAATATTCCTACTGGTTTCTAGACACCCTCTTTAATATATCATAATCTTACTGTCCTTCATTCAGTCATCATTCATTCATCTTCTACCGCTTATCCGAACTACCTCGGGTCACGGGGAGCCTGTGCCTATCTCAGGTGCCATCGGGCATCAAGGCAGGATACACCCTGGACGGAGTGCCAACCCATCACAGGGCACACACACTCTCTCATTCACTCACACAAATCACACACTAGGGACAATTTTCCAGAGATGCCAATCAACCTACCATGCATGTCTTTGGACCGGGGGAGGAAACCGGAGTACCCGGAGGAAACCCCCGAGGCACGGGGAGAACATGCAAACTCCACACACACAAGGTGGAGGCGGGAATCGAACCCCCGACCCTGGAGGTGTGAGGCGAACGTGCTAACCACTAAGCCACCGTGCCCCCCTTACTGTACTTATTATTATTATTATTATTATTATTATTATCTATACTATGAATGCACTCAAGTCAATACACAAAGCAGCGCCATCATGGCCTCCCCATTTAGACTAACGCTGGTGCCGTGACCCGGACAGTTCAGGTGGATTAATGTCAGTTCATTCCACCAGGATGACACTGCATCCTTCAAAAGCTCATGGGAACAAGTCACAGTATACTTTGCTATCTTATTTTTTTTATTTTATGTTTTGCCTGCTGGAGGAAGATACGAAAAAAATAATCAAGATGTTAAAGTAGCGGATCACTCTAGCAGAAGACGCCGAAGACAAAACGGATTATGTTTGTCAAGTCTTTAGCCAGGCTATTAGAAGAGACAGTGCAAGAGCTATAAACAATAGAGTCAGCAGTCCCAACACACACACACACACATACACACACAACCAGCTGCTTTCTTCTAACCACAATACCACGTTATGTTAACCCTTCCTTAAGGCCTGAAGGAGTCTGTAATTTGTATTTGTGTACAATTCAGAGTCTGATATTTTTTTTTGGATATTCCACAAACCTTCCCATAGGTCTGCTCACCCATACAGTATTGAGTTTTCTTCTAGGATTTGCTTTCCTTCAGCTACAAAGAGCTTTAGTGAGATCAGAATCTGATGTTGAGATGTTGATGAGACTGCAGTTCCAGTTCATTCCAAAGGTGTTCAGTGTTCACTGAGTCAGAGTCAGGGCTCTGCTAAGGACAGTCGAGTTCTCCCACTCTAACCTTCACCTCAACACCATGTCTGCTTTGTGCACAGAGGCATTGTCATGTTGTGAAGACAAACTGTACACTACAGCACACCAAGACATTCTAGATAATTTCACGCTTCCAATTTTTTTTGCCAACAGGACCAGAGCATCAGGGTGCACAAACTTTTGCCCATTCCATCTTTAAACAGAAAGAAGACAAAGCAGTTACTTATTAGAAGTCTTCTACATAATGAGTGTAATGAAAGACGAAGTGAAGGGAATTTACTCAGCTGCCACCTGGTGGTCATTGTTATGAACTCACAGCATTAACCTACAGCTTTATACATCACACGGAATCTTCTTCTTAAAGTCCAGAACGAGTTCGTTTTCAGTTTGCTCCACCTTTTAAAAAGTATTCAGTTCTTTTTTTACTTTTTATTTGTTATTACTGAATTTAAGGTGAATTTACCCATAATTCCACTTGAGTTTACCCGTAATCCAATCACAACAATAATCCACGTTTTTGCTCATAATTCCTTCAATAAAAACGGTGATTGATGATTATGTCAGAAACACGGCACTTAACCGTCTTAACCGTCTGCCACAGTCGCTCTAACTAAAACTAACTCCACAATTCGTCACACAGTCATAGTCACATGTCTCACACACACACACACACACACACACACACACCCCTTTCATGTTTTATAGCTGAGCAGTGAAAGATTGGGCACTTTTAACACACGCAAACACACAAACACTTCTTTCATGGTTCTATAGTCCCAGGATTACACACTCACTCATTATCCGAACTACCTCGGGTCACGGGGAGCCTGTGCCTATCTCAGGCGTCATCGGGCATCAAGGCAGGATACACCCTGGACGGAGTGCCAACCAATCGCAGGGCACACACACACTCTCATTCACTCAAACGATTTTCTCTCAGTCATTTTCTACCGCTTATCCGAACTACCTTGGGTCACGGGGAGCCTGTCACTACATAAAGCAGAGTCATCGCTGCTGTCCCGTTATGACTAACGTTGGTGCCGTGACCCGGATCCTTCAGGGGGATTGATGTCAGTTGTGTGTCACGATGGCACTGTATACTTCAATAGTTCAAGGGGACATCCCAGAGCTTTTAGATTTTCTCTCACTCTCTCACTCATTTTCTACCGCTTATCCGAACTACCTCGGGTCACGGGGAGCCTGTGCCTATCTCAGGCGTCATCGGGCATCAAGGTAGGATACACCCTGGACGGAGTGCCAACCCATCACAGGGCACACACACACACACACACACACACACACACTCTCATTCACTCACACAATCACACACTACAGACAATTTTCCAGAGATGCCAATCAACCTACCATGCATGTCTTTGGACCGGGGGAGGAAACCGGAGTACCCGGAGGAAACCCCCGAGGTGCAGGGAGAACATGCAAACTCCACACACACAAGGTGGAGGCGGGAATCGAACCCCTGACCCTGGAGGTGTGAGGCGAACGTGCTAACCACTAAGCCACTAAGCCACCATGCCCCCCCTTATATTTTGCCTGCTGGAGAAAAATACAGAAACTGTCTACATAGAGACAGAAGTCTGAAACACACACACACACACACACACACATATCAGTCGCAGCAGCCATTAAACTAACAGGCTCACATTCAGAAACAGAATTTGTAGGTGAAGACAAACAAACCCTCAACAGTAAGCCTTAGGATGTTCAGCCAGTGCTGAATTAGATAGAATCAAAGCTATAAATGCATTTTATGTTCCTGTCATCATAAATGTGATATCTGGAGAAAAGAGCTTCTAGTTTACTGTAGAGGTCATCAGATACACAAAAAAAAAAACTCACACACATCTGAACTTATGATCCTTGTGGTGTTCGGGATTAACTGCGCTGTCCTTGAAAAATTGACGGGTCCTGACCAGGAGGAGAGATGAAGAAACACACACTGCGCAGCTCAGCCAGAAAAATATCACTGTGTAGTTGAGGAGCAAAACACTAAATCTTTCATAACCTGGCACACGGGTTGTGAAGTGAAGTCTGTAAAAAAAAAAGAGCCCTTGCTGAGGTGGACCAGGTTCCCAACGAAGCCCACGATTGCTGGAAAAGTGGCAGCAGAATCACAAGCGGTGCAATTTGTCCATTCAACGGCCTGAAAAGAAATCTCCTGATGTTTTCTCTAAAAGAATTCCAGTAAAGTCAGAAACAAGGACAAGACCCCAAAATGATTCTTAGTCCCTCCAGAATTTCGCTGAAATAAATAAAAAGGAGCTCAGAATTGTTTTTAAACGGCTGAAGATTTCCAAACTCGCATTCAAGCCAAAGATTTCTTCCATTCACGTGTGTGTTGGAGATGAGTCCGGCTCTCACATAAAGTCATTACACACTGTATTTGTCTTCACTAGTAGGAGTTTGTGCTTTCCACAGTTAGATTTCCACAAGAAAACAAAAATGCACCAAAAAAAAAGCCATTGCGACATCAAGCAGAATAAAAACTCAGTGAAATACTTGAGGGACTGAATCCTGATTCCTTCTGTAACAAATACAACAGCAAAGAAACACCCTACAAATCAGAAGGAAGACTGAGAAGGAGCACTGAGTTTCGATAATGACTTCATGAGATCTCACTGACTATCAACCTAAGATGGAACAGGGGGACACGGTGGCTTAGTGGTTAGCACGTTCGCCTCACACCTCCAGGATTGGGGGTTCGATTCCCGCCTCCACCTTGTGTGTGTGGAGTTTGCATGTTCTCCCCGTGCCTCGGGGGTTTCCTCCAGGTACTCCGGTTTCCTCCCCCGGTCCAAAGACATGCATGGTAGGTTGATTGGCATCTCTGGAAAATTGTCCGTAGTGTGTGATTGCGTGAGTGAATGAGAGTGTGTGTGTGCCCTGCGATGGGTTGGCACTCCGTCCAGGGTGTATCCTGCCTTGATGCCCGATGACGCCTGAGATAGGCACAGGCTCCCCGTGACCCGAGGTAGTTCGGATAAGCGGTAGAAAATGAATGAATAACATGGAACAAGTTCAATAATCATTAATGTCATGTGGCACTAAAGATGTATTCTTAATAAGAACCTGAACCATCTGCAAGTCATCTGCTAACCATCTGCTAACTTCGCTACACAAAAAAAGACACTGAAGACTCAACTCAGAGTGACGTGACCCGAATTTCCTCAGTAAAAACTGAAACATATCAAATAACCAAGTTTAACGTGTTATATAAATGTATTGGCTTAATTGCACACGTTTCTGTAGCTAGAGGACTACAAAAACGCTTACAAGTCATTAGACAACAAACTGTAGATATAGAACATCAACGAGATGAAGTCTGGTTCTTCAGCCATTTTTTTTTTGAGCTGAGAGGCTTCAGTAAATATCAGGTCATATACAGTAAGAGAATGTAGCGAGAGTTGATAGCGAAAAAGCAAGTGGTGAATCCAAACAGTATCCTGTAGATCATCAGCTACCTGCTTATTCAGTCTGAGGAAGCTCACGTCTTCCTCACGTACAGTATACCCCTTTTCCACCAAAAAGAACCGGGTGCTGGTTCAGAGCTAGTGCTGGTGCTGATTCAAAGTTGGTTCCACTGGTGAACCTTCTAAGAACCGGTTTGTCTTTCCATCGGTTAGAGAGCATCACAGAGCCGAGTCTGACGTCACTGTATACGTGTCACGTTACACAGCAACGTTAGCGCAGCAGCGACAAACACAAACACAACATCAACAATGGCGGATGTTGCTTTACTGTTAATGCTCATGGCTTTGTGAACCTACATTAACACCCAAACGGCGCAAATCCGACGTGTACGTGCAGCTCCATGTAATCTGTATAAACGGAGTTTGTAACCGAGAAAGTACATAACGTTATTTTATCATTAACACAGAAAAAAATTAGCCTTAGCATGTGCTTTGGCTGTCGAAAAAGAAAGAACTGGTTCTAAATTAGGCTCCGAACCAGCACTCAAACTGCCTCGGTGGAAAAGGGGCACAAGAGGCTTCAGAAGTCAGTTCCTGAGATTTCTGGGAAGAAGAAAACAGACCCTTTTTTGAAGGGATTAGATCATTCAAGAAGTCAAAGGCTATTGAGGGAAATATGAATCTACCCAGAGGCAAAAGAAGGAGGAAGAATAGGTAGAATTAGGAGAAGATGAAGGAGAAAAGGGAGATGAAGGCCAGACAGGATGGAATAGTATTCACTGTGGAGAACTCTAAACACTTTAAATCCAGACCAGTTCAGACATCAGACACAGTCTTTGAAACCATTCCTGATATAATTGTACCTCAGGGCTACCAGTGAGTCAGGCAGGTTGTAAGGAGTACGTAAAGAAGACCACATGTGCTGGTAGAGCGGTCAGGACAAGGCTAGTCAGGTGCCAGTTCATCAGACTGTTCATCCTTAAAGGGTTTATAAAGCCAGTCAGTAATTGCTGTGTTTTGTTGCGTTCCAACACAATTAACCTTGAGAATGTCTACATAAAGGAGCAGTATGTGCTCTGAATGGTAGATTGGGACTGTATCAGGTTTTAAAGGTCTGATCACTCTTAAGCCCTATTCGGACGGGATTAGTTTTACGTGGGGACGTGGGGGTAAAGTAATTATTACCAGAGCTTCTCTGTGAATTTAGTCCCGTCCGAATGTGCCATCTCGGTAATCATTACGGACAATGTCAGTAAAGATTACGGCAACTTTTACCTTCTGTAAAAAGGTCCGGAAAAATGACCTCAGGTAATACTAATCCCGTCCGAATAGACCCGCTGTAAATATGTACGGTAAAATTCCATCATTTCCTGTTTAAAAGTAGTTTTTGGCGCGTTTTGCAAGCATGGAGGCGCCATGTTGTCTGTTTTTGCGCACGTGATAACAGGAAGCAACGTCATACGCACATGACGACAAGGAGGTTACTGTGGTGCGTAAAGCGAGTTACCCCTCCCACTTCTGTTAGTTTTACTGAGATGTCTTGTCCCGTGCGAATTGGCCAATTAATATTACAGACGTCCTGAGGTAAAATTGCATTACTCCACGTCCCCACGTAAAACTAATCCCGTCCGAATAGGGCTTTAGATTCTTCTTACACTTCATCCAAGGTAGAGTAGCATCAACTGCTGATGGATTTCTGACTACAGCCCAGACTGGGTTTTAGGTCCTTCACACACAACTTCATATACACTGGACAACCTTGTAGCTTGTTATACATGTCATGTTCTTCCAAAATTATTAGTTGGAAACCATATAACCACAAAACCACATGGAGTTGGTCCCCACTTTGTTGCTATACCAGTCTCTGCTCTTCTAGGAAATCTTGAAGATGTAGGACGGGAAGGATGCGTTCCGATTCATCTCCAGCAGGGTTGAGGTCACGGCTCTGTGAAGGTCACAAGTTCTTCCACACCAACATCTATGCTTTGATGGATTTTGTTTTTGTGCACTGATGAAGGAACAGGTTAGGGGTTAGTCCTGTCAGTCCCAGTGAAAAGATATTCTAGAGAATTGCCCCAATTCTAATGCTGCTTATTCCTCATCACAGAAATGAACCCAAACTCAGAAAACAAACTCTGCGGTATTCGGAGGAGACAGGGATTTGTTTACCGAAACGTGTCCTGTGACATCCGGGCCGAAGCCGTGTCTTCCCTTCGCACGTGTCTGACGTGAACACAGCTCTCACACAGTGTCATTACACATTTGTTTTCACTGAGAAAAATTTAAAAGAATCCTGAGCTTGCGATTTCACCGATTCAAGTAGATTTCCATAGAATCCTGGAGAGACTGATTAATAAAAAAAAAAAGGAAAAAGAAGAAGAAAAAGCTTACGTAAAAGCTTGCCTTTCCCAGCGCAGTTACAATTAATTGTGAACTGTGCTGCTTCTCTTGTCTACTATAGTGTGTGTGTTATTGTGTATTTTTACAATTAATTATGATTTTTATTTATTAAGTTAATATCATTCTTATCTCTCGCGCTCTCTCTCTCTCTCACACACACACACACTTTTCACATTATCCTTTAAACTACTTAAAACGCATGTAAAGACAACTCAATCAATCAATCATTTTCTACCGCTTATCCGAACTACCTCGGGTCACAGGGAGCCTGTGCCTATCTCAGGCATCATCGGGCATCAAGGCAGGATACACCCTGGACGGAGTTCCAACCCATCGCAGGGTGCACACACACACACACACACACACACTCCCATACACTCACGCACTCAAACACTACGGACAATTTTCCAGAGATGCCAATCAACCTACCATGCATGTCTTTGGACCGGGGGAGGAAACCGGAGTACCCGGAGGAAACCCCCGAGGCACGGGGAGAACATGCAAACTCCACACACACAAGGCGGAGGCGGGAATCGAACCTCCAACCCTGGATGTGTGAGGCGAACGTGCTAACCACTAAGCCACTAAGCCACCGTGACCCCTGTAAAGACAACTATATACCTAATATTTATGCTTCTTAAAACTTGTACAGTGCAGAATATGCAGCTGAAGAGCGTTGATGTGAAGCTGATTACAACTTCTTGCAATAAATAACAATCGCATATTTAATATTCCATCACGTGAATGTCTTCATTATTATTCTAGCAGTAAAAGAATATATATTCTGAATATAAAAGAAATATCCATGCATAAATTTTACACACACTGCATTATCACGACTCATAATTTTACTCAAATCTCAACCTGATCCTACCTGTAATTCAGCTGCATGCTAAATTTATTTCCACTATATTTTACACACTCTGCAGTACTGTATTCTAATCCAAGATGCTTGACTGTATTTATAATCACAAAAAAAATTCTCTCTTTTTCAGATTGTATTGGAAGTAAATTTCTCTGATTAGATTTCTTAGAGGAAAAAAAGCGGTACTAAAGGTACTAGCTTTCCTGAGAAATGGGCAGGAATTTATTATTAGAGTAAATAAAAAAAATAATAAAATAAGTAAAGCTCCTTGTCCTTATTACAGAACAAGGACCAGTTCGGTTTAGTACCCTTTTGTTCCGAGTGTGTTTTCTTTCATGTCACTCGTCCTTCCGCTACGTTAAACGACAGATTTGAAAACAGCTGTAGTTTAATTCCTGTCTAAGCAGAAGCACACTCCAATTTTAAATAAAGGACGGATTAAACTTTAATCAAACGTAAAATAAGCACTGCATATTAATTAACTACTTAAACACAAAAACGTGTGCAGGAAAAAGATGCATATTAAAATATACGATAATGCAACGATATTCAAGTTCATTTATTTACACTGTCAATTAAAAATTCACTCGGGAAGTTTGTGTGTATAAAATGCTGCCATCCGGAGAACCCAGCAGCAGCAACAACAACAACAACAACAATAAAAATAATAATAACAACAATAATAATAACAACAAAAATAACAACAATAACAACAACAATAATAATAGTAATAATAATAATAATAATAGTAAGAATAATAATAATAATAATAATAATAATAGTAAGAATAATAATAATAATAATAATAATAATAATAATCTCGTGTTTTATTCATTGTAAAATCAGTAAAACGTGTTTACTATTTTCATGACAAGCTGAAACAGTGTGCAGTCGTTGTTGCCTGGGCACGTGGATGAAAATCGTTGTGCACTAGAAGCGCGGTTGTTGGTCAAAGCAATGAGACTTGAACGCATGACGACTTAAATAACGATCACACACACACACACACACACACACACACACACACACACACACACACACACACACACACACACACACCCTTGTGCCTTGTCCTCTATGCTCACACACTCACCTGCGTTCCTCAGTTTTCGGTTCCTGAGCACGGACACGATGACCAGCGCGTTTCCCAACACGTCCACCACGCTAGTGAAAATCAACACGCTCGCGAGCACAGCGACTTGCCATGTCGGTCCCGGTCGCGTGCCTTCGGCTGCCACCTCGGCGCCCCACGCGCGACCCTGCACCGCTTCTGTCCGGTTTCTAATGAGCGCATCATCCTCGGGCATGTCGGAAATCTCCGTTCATTCAGACGCGCGCTCTCTGCGCCATGCCTTCACACACACGCACACGCACACACACACACACTCACACACACACACACACACACACACACACACACACACACACACACACACACACACACACACACCAAGCAAACCAGCCCAGCACTGCGCTGATCAGCCGAAGTTTGTTGAAAAGTCACTTGTTTACGCCCTCGCGTTGATCCACCGGCCCGGTTGCTAAGTGCCTCGCGCGCTCGTCCAGATGCCGTCCACAGACAGGCGGGTGCCGAATCGAGTCGCGCGCGCGTGGATCTGCCGGTGCTCCGCCCCCTTTCTTATTTGCATACAGAGCTTCTGTTACCTCTATTAGGAAAGGGAGGTGCGCGCGCGCTTCTGTATGTGCGCGGTAAATATCGGCCTGCATGATGTACAGCTCTCATATGGCACATTAACACACACACACACCACACAAACGCTACACACACACACAGAGGGAGTTTGTAGTCCACGATGTATTAAACAAGCACCAAAGACTTTAATAAAAATAAAAAAAAGCAAACTTGTTCAATTCCTGTTTTACCAAAATGATTCCAGCTCGTGCTGTTTGTTATATTAATGTGGCTTGAACTCAGAACTCAATTACAAGTCACATACTGGAGTTGGAACAATGAGAGAGAGAGAGAGAGAGAGAGAGAGAGAGAGAGTGTGGTGTGTGTGTGTGTGTATTGTGGGTTTGTGCAGGTGCGTGTGTGTGGTGTGTGTGTCGTGTGGGTTTGTGTGTGCGTGTATGTGGTGTGTGCTTGGTGTGTGTTTGTGTGGGTTTGTGTAGGTGCGTGTGTGCATGTGTGTGTGCGTGTGGGTTTGTGTAGGTGCGTGTGTGTGGTGTGTGTGTATGTGGTGTGTGTGTTTGGTGTGTGTTTGTGTGGTGTGTGTGCATGTGTGTGTGTGTGTGGTGTGTGTGTGTGTGTGTGTGTGTGTGGTGTGTGCTTGTGTGGTGTGTGTGTGTGTGCGTGCGTGTGTGTGCATGTGTGTGTGTGTGTGTGTGTGTAGGTGCGTGTGGGTGTGTGTGCATGTATGTGGTGTGAGTGCTTGGTGTGTGTTTGTGTGGTGTGTGTGTGCATGTGTGTGTGTGTGTGGTGTGTGTGTGTGTGTGTGTGTGGTGTGTGTGCTTGGTGTGTGTTTGTGTGGTGTGTGTGTGCATGTGTGTGTGTGTGTGTGGTGTGTGGTGTGTGCTTGTGTGGTGTGTGTGTGTGTGTGTGCATGTGTGTGCATGTGTGTGTGTGTGTAGGTGCGTGTGGGTGTGTGTGTGCATGTATGTGGTGTGTGTGCTTGGTGTGTGTTTGTGTGGTGTGTATGTGTGTGTGTGTGATTAATGTTTCACACTGAGAACACTGCCTCACTAATAAACATGTAAGTAAACCAGTAGCGTAAAATCTAAAGAAAACCAATAAAGCCTAAATATGACACGAGTCTTAACTCATATTCAGACTGGATTAGTTTTACATGAGAAGTGAAGTCATTCTTAATGGAGTGTCTCTGTGATCTTAATCCTGTTTCAATACTTCATATCAGTCATTTTCACCATCTGTGTGTTTTTGTGTGTACTCAGGTGATATATTTATCCTAGTGATATATTCTATCATATCTGAGTATAAAAAAACCCAAAATAACATTTTTTTTGAAGGGGAAGTGAACCAGAGCTGAACCTTTGACAGGACATACAACGTTGTGTCTTATCTGTTTTGGGTGAAGCTTCAACGGTTCCAGTTAGTGCTGAGGAAATGGAGCACAAGATGGGATTTCTGGTGCATGTCCCTGTCATGTGTAGTTTGCATAACTTTTATTTATTTATTTTATTATTAAGGGTAGTGTGTAGTGTAACTGTTTTTATTGAGGTCCTGATGTACCTTTGAAATGATGCTAGAGAAGCCAGGTAGGTTGGCAGCCATGTTGTCATGAACACAACACAAGATAACACCAAACGTGAGTGGGATTGATTTGGGAGAAATAAAGACACAGTGCAGAGAGAGAATAATGTTATATTTTTCTCTTTATCGCAGTGAGCCAACATGCGCCCCATGACGCCTCTTCTGACAAACAGTAGTCACAGTGCGAGCGAAAAAGCGCCCCGCTCAGATCCAGGTGTTTGATTCCCTTTAGAACCATCAGACATGCTCAAACAATGACAACATGATGTTGGATGGAGTGTGAATGTGGGCGGCCTCTGGTTTGTGTGCTCCAGCGCACGGGTTCGTTAGTGGACTGTGTTATATAAGCGCATGTCTGGATTCTGTGGCAGTGCGAGGTTTCTCGCTCTTTCTCTCTGTCTGTTCTTTGATGTCAGATTGTCGAAAACCCCCAGAGATGAGTAGAGAGAGAGCGAAAGAGAGAGAGAGAGAAAGAGAGAGAGTGCGAGAGAGAAAAAGGGTGGAGGAGAAAAAGAGAGAAAAGGCAAGGGCGTTGTTTTGTTGTGTTACCACACGACATATTTGTGCAGTTTATGGTATTGAAGAATGCTGAAATTGATCTTCACTAACAGAACAAAGAACGAGGTAATCATTTAATCCTGGTCAAGGTGACAGTGGCTCCAGGAGGTCTATCCTGGGAACACTGGATGTGATGATGGTCCACACGCTGAATCGCACAAATTCATACTTATTAACACCTAGTGGGAAATTTAGAGTCTAGCCAATCCACCTGCTAGAAAGGTTTGGGGAGGTTGGAGGAAACCAGAGAACCCTTGAGGAAACCTGGTCTTCTGGTCAGGGAGAATGTCTGAATCTCACAGATGAACCCTAAGCTTAGACGCTGGAGATGTGAGGCTACACCACGGACCGATTAGAAGGCTAAAGACTGCAAACAAGCAAGTGCTTTTGACTCTGCCAGACATCCGATGAACTAATTTCCAGCATGTCCAATTCACTTACATGAATATTTGCATTTAGTGCTGGCATACAAGGGTGCTTACAGATACCCTGCTGCCTCAAAATGACCAGTTTATTACAGAAAGGAGAAAGGAGGCGATGATCTGGTGCCTCCCAGGTCTGTTTACCTGAGAGTGGATAAGTATTAGCACCAGTTGGTGCAACGTGTTTTAACTAGGCTTCCAGCTTTAACAATTGAGCCAGGCAAGCGCTAGTGGAAGTGACTGTCGGCTGGTGGGTCAAGGTACATGCGTTTGCGTGCTCTGGGGAGCACAGCTACAGTAGTGTGGAAAAGTGTTTGCACGTTTTCACATTTTAATGTTTCAGATCACCATCAAATTTAAATATTAGTCAACGATAACGCAAGTAAACACAACAAGTACTTTTTAAATAAAGGTTTTTATTATTAATGGCGGGGGGCACGGTGGCTTAGTGGTTAGCACGTTCGCCTCACACCTCCGGGGTCGGGGTTCGATTCCCGCCTCCACCTTGTGTGTGTGGAGTTTGCATGTTTCCTCCGGGTACTCCGGTTTCCTCCCCCGGTCCAAAGATATGCATGGTAGGTTGATTGGCATCTCTGGAAAATTGTCCGGTGTGTGTGTGTGTGTGTGTGTGTGTGTGTGTGTGTGTGTGTGTGTGTGTGTGTGCCCTGCGATGCGTTGGCACTCCGTCCAGGGTGTATCCTGCCTTGATGCCCGATGACGCCTGAGATAGGCACAGGCTCCCCGTGACCTGAGGTAGTTCGGATAAGTGGTAGAGAATGAGTGAGTGAGTGAGTGTTGCTTTCCAGTGTTTGCAGTAACAGTTACACAGGGAACATTAAGCAAAGAAATGTTAAAGTAGAAGATGAATGAATTATTAATGGAATCCAAACACACATGGTCCTGTGTGAAAAAATGTTTGCCCCTACTGTTAACACTTAAGTGTGGTTTATTACACCTGAGTTTAATTTCTCTAGCCACACCCAGGCCTGATTACTGCCACACCTGCTTGCAATCAAGAAATCACTTAAATAAGACCTGACTGACAAAGTGACCAAAAGATCATCATGCTGAGATCCAAAGAAATTCAGGAACATAATTGAGATCTATCAGTCTGGAAAAGGTTATAAAGCCATTTCTAAAGCCCTTTGTAACTCCAGCGGACCACAGCGAGAGCCGTTATACACAAATGGTGAAAACATGGAACAGTGGTGAACCTTCCCATGAGTCCCCGGCCGACCAAAATTACCCCAAGAGCGCAGCAACGACTCATCTAAGATATCACAAAAGACCCCACAACAACATCCAAAGAACTGCAGGCCTCAATTGCCTCAGTTAAGGTCAGAGTTCATGACTCCACCATAAGAAAGAGACTGGGCAAAGATGGTCTGCATGGAGTTCCAAGATGAAACACGCTGTTGAGCAAAAAGAACATAAAGGCTCATCTCGGATCTGCCAGAAAACATCTTTATGATCCCTGAGACTTTTGGGAAAATACTCTGTGGACTGACAAGACAAAATTTGAACTTTTTGGAAGGTCTGTGTCCCGTTACATCTGGTGCAAAAGTAACACAGCATTTCAGAAAAAGAACATCATACTAACAGTACAATATGGTGATGGTAGTGTGATGGTCTGGGGCTGTTTTACTGCTTCAGGTCCTGGAAGACTTGCTGTAATAAAAGGACCATGAATTCTGCTGTCTACCAAAAATCCAGAAGGACAATTTGCGGCCATTTGTTCGTGACCTCAAGCTGAATTGAACTTGGGTTCTGCAGCAGGACAATGAACACACCAGCAAGTCCACTTCTGAATGGCTGAAGAAAAACAAAATGAAGACTTTGGAGTCAAAGTCCTGATCTGAATCCTATTGAGATGCTGTGGCATGACCTTAAAAAGGTGGATCATGTTAAAAAACCCTCCAATGTAGCTGAATTACAATTCTGCAAAGATGAGTGGACCAAAATTCCTCCACAGTGCTGTAACAGATTCATTGCAAGTTATCGCAAACGCTGGCTTAGCGTTCTTGCTGCTAAGTGTGGCCCAACCAGTTATTAGGTTTAGGGGGGGAAGCACTTTTTCACACAGGGCCGTGTAGGTTTGGATTTAGTTTTCCCTTAATAATAAAAACCTTCATTTAAAAACTGCATGTTGTGTTTACTTGTGTTATCTTTGACTAATATTTAAATTTGTTTGATGATCCGAAACATTAAAGTGTGACAAACATGCAAAAAAATACAAAATCAGGAAGGGGGCCAACACTTTTTCACACCACTGTATCTAAAGGAAGGTTAGCCAGTTGGAGAAAAAAGTGATTGTGTGAGAAAGAAAGTGATTGTGATTGTGTTTACTTGGCAGTGGTGGTGGGGGCAGTGGTGGTGGGGGCAGTGGTGGCTCGACTGGTTAAGGCTCTGAGTTGTTGATCAGAGGATTGGGGTTCAAGGCCCCGCACAGCCAAGCTGCCACTGCTGGGCCCTTGAGCAAGGCCCTCAACCCTCCCTGCTACAGGGGCACTGTATCATAGCTGCCCCTGCACTCTGACCCCAACCTCCTCAGTTGGGGTATGTGAAGAAAAGAATTCCGCTGTGCTGTAATGTATATGTGGCGATAATAAAGGCTTCTATGTCCCCTGTTCTCTCTCTCAGATGGAGGTCAGGAATGATAAGTTATATTATATAAGTAGAAGACTGAGCAATTCTCTTTCTCAATAGCGTACAGAATAAAATTTCATCCTCAATACACAGCGGTATCAGATGTCTGAGTGATTGCAATGCTAGAAAATGTGTTACTGCTGTGTAATAGTTACTGTATGGCAAGCTGCACCATTAGGATCCTCATAACTCTGAAATCGCTGCTGTACAGGTGAGATTATAGTTATGAGGCGATGATGATGATGATGAAGAAGACTTTGCTATATATACTGTACTTGGAGAGGAAACATAAAACGACTAGTATATAAAGCATTAACCCCTTTAAATAGCCAGGACTTGTCAGTGGATCCTGACTCTATTAGATACTTATTCTTTTCACCATGCTAAGTGAATCATTTGAATCCAAATGAATACTGGAATAATACACGGAACATTTGAACACGATTCTCACCATGAATCTTTTCAACACTTTCATTCTGTCTGCATTTTTCTGCCAAGTAGCCTCTCAAGCTTTATGAAAGGCTGAAGTGTATTCACTCCCTTCAATTTTATGAGCTAATAATTCCTGCTTAGCAGGGGAGAGAAAAAACCTCCACTCTTCCATTCTCTTGGCTGATACATTGCTATAACTGTAATTGATTACGAGGGCTGTTTAGATATTGCGTGCATGCTTGTGAACCTTGACTAGCAAATGGCGTGCTCTGAAATTAGCAAAAACAGATGGCACATGGATTTCGTTCGTGAACGTCTTGAGTCTAGAAAAAGAAAACCTGATCCGATAGGTTAAGTGAGTTTATTACAAATAAGACGCAGGTTTATTATACGGTTTATCTTTCTATTTGTCACATGATGTACACAATAAATTAGCAGTGCTAGCCAATGCTTTCAATATCTATATTCTGCTTGAAAGAAGGTGTGGCCTAAAGCTTCCTTTATTTCTTATGAAACTACTTGTATTTAGTATTTATTTTCATAAACTCTATTAACTGCCTATTCGAATTTGTGTATCGTACGATCCTGATGTCCGGCCAAAAATAAGCACTGCACAAGCAAACGTCTGTTTATTCTGTATTTAATTGTGATCTTTCTTTTATTATTCTATTTAATGACATTTCAGACAATTTTTTTTTTTTTTTCCCCCTCCACTAACAGAAGTAGATTCTAAAGAAGTTACACTGTCTTCATAGCGATCTGGCTAACTAGCTAGCTCACGCTGATATGTGCAATATATCAAATTTTAATTCAGCAGTTAGATCCTCTCAAGGTTTCTTCCTTTACCATCTAAATCAGTGTTACTCATTGCGCGGCTCGCCGAGCCTCCTGCGGCTCGCCAAGCTTTAATATGCGGCTCGCATGGCAGTTAATAATACGATGATATGATCATGTGGTTAAAATTTATTTGTCATTTAAATAACATTAAAAACAATCAGGGAAGCATAGAAAAACGAATGTGCTCTATTACAAATAATAATATATATTTATATATATTATTTGACTCGTCACTGACTCACTGCGTTCTGTGCAATAGCCAGTTTTTGGCGGCCTGCCAGAAGCTAGTTTGTGTTTCATGCTAGTTAACAACTTGTGTTTACTGTACACACACGGACCAAAAAATGGATCGATTTCTTATCAAACAATCCCGCGCACAAAATGAACAGCAACAAAGCAATGTGACAGTGACAAAAGAGGTAACTGATGGGGAGCATGCATCATCCGCAACTCGAGAGGAAGCCGGAGACGGAGGTTGTGGAGAGTCTGCGCCTGCTAGAAAAAAGAAAGGTGCGAGTCATAAAAGATGAGCATAGAAAATTTCAAGAAAAGTGGACAGATGAATTTTTATTTGTCCTTCACGGATCGAACCCTTTATGTTTACTATGCAAACAAACCCGCTCTGGTTTCAAGTGAAGTAATTTGGAGTGGCATTTTCAAACAACGCATCCTGATTTCAATAAAGGTTACCCGCCTGGAAGTGAAATAAGAACAAGAAAAATAGAGCAGCTTTCTTAAATAGTCTTAAATAGCTTATCTGCTTAAATACAATGTACATTATGTTATGACTGAATAACTTGGCATACCTTGCGGTAAAAGTGGCTCTCCTATTGACTTTGTCCTATCAGTGTGGCTCACATGAAAAAAATAGTGAAGACCACTGATCTAAAGGGAGTTTTTCCTCCCCACAGTCACCTGAGTCACCTCAGACTTGCTCATTGGGGATAAATACATACACATTGTGAACTAAATCTATCTAATATTAATCTTGAATTTTGTATTCTATTAATCTTTCTATTATTCTTTATATTAACCTTTTGTTCTATGTTTATGTTCTGTAAAGCTGCTTTGAGACGATGTTAATTGTAAAAAGCGCCATACAAATAAACTTGAATTGAATTGAATAATATATATTGAAAAAAAAAAATATATATATATATATATTATATTTTGCTATGTCTGCTGATGAGGTTGTTAACTCTAGATTTTAACTACATTTTAAAAAAAACAACCAACCAAACAAACAAATAAGCAAATATTAACAAGGACCCATTGTACACCCTTGAGGAACTCCATTCTGTATTAAATTTTTTGCTGGTTATATAAAGCATTATTGGTTATGTTGAATACAATATGTGGGACATATATATATAGATTATGTTTAATACAAATACAAATCAAATGTTCATATTTTATGAAGACCAACAGTTATTTCTATTGTTCTATTCTATTCTACAAGATCCCCACCAGGTCTCATACTTCAACTCCTTTGCTGTAAGATCGCTTTCTTGTGTTATCTTTTCTTATCTTATGCCTTAAATTTACCAAACGATTTTGCTGATGCGTTTTTGCTCAATCTTCACAGACGTTCTTAATGACCGAGCTGCCAAATATGCGCTTTCTCTTATGAAGAATATCTTCAAAAACCGTTTCAGAATTGAAAATCTAATATCAAGATACATGCAGGATAAAAAACCCAAGCCAAGAAACATACTTCACGCTTAGCAAACAGGAGCTCGGTCTGCTGACCCCATCATATACGAGCCAGTCGATATTTACATTTACATTTTATCCGTCTGGCAGAAAAAGTCCAGAGAGAATGATAAAATTACAAATAGCTTGAAGGCACAGTGAAATTAATCCTGAGGAAGATTTTTTCAAAGGAATGAAGACATCACTGGGGAAAATCATTTCAGTGAGGGTGCTGAAGTTCAGTGCAATGTGTAAACCTCTGAAAGTTTGGTATTTTAAATTAGTTTTCTATATTTTTTAATACCCACACAACACACTGAATCTTACAACAATACCAACAGCAATATTCATGAAATCATGATCCTACTTTTCCTTGTCTTCTTTGTCTCCTTCTTTATCTCTTCCTAGATTAAAGTTTCGCACCATAGAAACATGTACTGCTCTTTACAGCTTTAAAGATAACTTGAGCTTAGGATTTATGAAGCACGAATCAAATTTGATTATTGATTGTTGCCTGCGGTTTTTTACTTAAGCATTATTGATTCCTCTTTCCAGTTCTCTGCCTGTCAAAATTCCCAGATTGCCTTCAGTTTGACTCCTAACCCTAAGGTTGTGGGTTCGAGTCTTGGGCCGGCAATACCACGACTGAGGTGCCCTTGAGCAAGGCACCGAACCCGCCTCAACTGCTCCCCGGGCGCCGCAGCATAAATGGCTTCCCACTGCTCCGGGTGTGTGTTCACGGTGTGTGTGTGTTCACTGCTGTGTGTGTGCGCACTTTGGATGGGTTAAACGCAAAGAACAAATTCTGAGTATGGGTCACCGTACTTCACCGTATGTCACGTCACTTTCATTTTCACAAGAGTTAAGGTGTTGAGCTTCCAATAGACCGCTCAAGCTGGGCCCCTGAGCAAGGCCCTTAACCCTCAATCGCCATAAATCCTGTCCAGTGTCATCACTGTTGTTATCTGATTGTGTTCTCCTGTTTCGTGTTAGTCCTTGATTATATTAAAGCTGAGGTAATAGCTTTAATCCTGTGTATTAACACGTTATGAGTGGTGGACACCAAACATCTGGACCTCATTCAAACACGTTACACTTTCCTTGAAAGAAAATGACATGATAGAAAGCTCAGTCAAACTCTATTCGTAATAAATAAAATCTGGGTGAAAAGAAAATGAGCTCTAAAAACCTCAGAGAAAAAGAGAAGCTCTTGTATCTGTGAACATGGGCTTAAAAAGCTCGCGTATCCACTCATATCAGCTCAATGAGAGACACAAGCACAAGCCAAGAACTTCATCGCTCAGCAAGACGTCACATAAACCACGCACACGTTTACTCTATAGGGACTTTATCTCCGTATCGATCGTCTGCACACCGAATAAACACAGATCTGAAATCTCTATCAATCCTGTCACGGCTATAAATTCTTCATTAATATACGTGTGTGTGTTGAAAAGGTCAAATGTTATTAATCTCATCGAAAGCGGCATGCTTGGGTGGATTATACGTGAACATCGATCAAATTGAAAAATATAAAATTTATTTACTCGCAACGGAGGTTCATGTGACTGGAAACGTCAAGGATTTGGAGGTTTGGGGGAAGATTTTAGCAAAAAAAAATAAAAAACGCATCAAAACTGATCCATCTTCACAAAACACACTGAAACTGTTACCTCAAAACAAAGGTTTTCCAGAGTTTCAATATTTTTATTCATCACATAGACAGTATATTATACACACACATATATATATCGTCACTGTCGGGCGGAAACCTCGTATGTCCCAATTTGGTCAATTTCATATTTTTTCACATATCGATGCTATTGGTCAGTCCCCACGTGGGTCTGTTATTTTTACAAGTTATTAACCAATCTAAAGTCTTGAAAATAGCTTGAGCGCAAATCTCATAACTCCATTGGACACTTCAACTGTCCACCTCTTCCTCACTCCGTGGGAGAGCTTCACGGCATATTTCTCCTCAAGAAGAGTCGCAACGAATCAACACGTCTTCTGAGGTAAATGTCTTCAAAACACTGGGCTCAAAGAAAAAAAAATCTTGACCCCCGCTAGTTCTGGTGCTCGTCTGAGGACAGGAATTTAACGCAAGACAATCCACTGCAACGCGGACTAAACCCTGTGCACTGCAGATAAGGTACGGAGTTTTTTTCATTTCCTGAAAAATAACGGTTTTGGAGATACGAGGATTCCGCCCGACAGCGACGATATATATATATAATCTGCATATATAGATACAGATGCAACGTTCAGAGTTTTATATAACGTAAACGTGTGATTTATGTGATGTTCGTATTGAGGAATCTGATGGCTTGAGGAAAAGATTTCCACGCGAGCCTTTTAGCAATCGCGCTGCAGAAACACTCACCCGATCTGATCACAACAGGAAGCTACAAGAGTGGGTGGAGTCCTTAATGATGTCTGTAGCTCTGAAACTACTTGGTCTGGTGTAGACAAGAAGCAGACTGAGCAGCCCTGGAGATGTGCTAAGCCACAAGCAGTGCTCTCTACAGGGTTCTTCGATCCTGGATAGTAGAGCTTCCGTACTACACTGAGCACTGTCAGAAGTCTTTCTAAAGCACCAGGATAGAAAGTTCTCAGGATCTCTGGGAGATTTTCTCAGTAATCTCAAGTGGTACAATCTACTCCAAGGTACTCGTCACTCTCTCCAAATGAGTGCAGGGCAGCCGTCTCTTTCTAAGGTCCACAATCATTGGCTTGGTTTTGGTTTTGACATTCCAGGAGAGAACGTTGACCTGACACCAAGCTATAAGTTTCTCCACCTTGTTGTTGTTGGTGAACTTCACTATATAAATGGAGATGTGGGACACACAGACCTGTGTGTACAGGGAGTAGAGCAGGGGATCAGAACACACAATTGTGGTGCATGAGTGTTCAGGGTGAAAGGGTTGGACGTGAACTGGCCCACCATCATTACCTTGAGTCTGCCTGTAGGGACGTCCAAGACCCAGCTGAAGAGTGAGCAGTTGCAGCGTTAAGCCCAATGGGACGACTGCATAAAGATTGTTTCCATAGAAACAAGTCGTTACTATAGAAACAATATAGCATTGCATAGGATTTTAATTACAGTCAGAGCTGCTCATCTAGAAAATACATCAACACCTTCCTCATGAATTCTACAGATTGTTAGCTGATTTTTCTTCAGAATGTTAACAAACTTTCTTTCTTTCTTTACTTTTGTTGCTGGTCGAGAGGCAGTTCAGATGAAAACGAAGTTTCTTCGGTGCAGGATATCGAGCTGACGCCCGCCATTCCTCAACGATCCCAATAAAGCTAGAGGCTCAAAACAAGATTGATTGGAGAAAAATTAAACATTCTGCCTCAGGTCATATTCTGTCTTTTACCTTCCATATATGTTTTTTAATGATCTGTGGTTTCTCTCACTCACTCACTCATTTCCTACCGCTTATCCGAACTACCTCGGGTCACGGGGAGCCGTGATCGGGCATCAAGGCAGGATACACCCGATGATGCCTGAGATAGGCACAGGCTCCCCGTGACCCGAGATGAATGAATGAACTCTCATACACACACAAAAAAAATCTGTCAGACGTATTAAATTTCTCAAGATTATTTTTAATTTCTGCATTGATTAAAAAACAAACCGAGACGTTAAAAAACGCATGTTCATACACTTTTCTTTTTTTTCCCTTTAAAGATTAGAGATTCTTTTAATACTGACAAGATGAAGAGCACGAAGGGAAGCTGATGATTCTACAGAGATGCGAATTAAACAAAGAAAAACAAACAAAACAAAAAAAACGCTGAGAATGATTTGCAAACGTGTGTGTGTGTGTGTGTGTGTGTGTGTTTGTGTGTGTGATCAGTGTGTGTGTAATCTTCATCTTTATCCTGCTCACAATTCAATTTCATATCTACAAAAAAAATATTCGGTATTCGACAGACCGAACGAAAGAAACTATTTACACTGTACAACATCTTTCACAGGAAAAGTGTGTTGTGTGTAGGTTGTGAATTGTGCAGATTTTGTGACACTTTTGTTCTGTTTCACCTTCAAACACACACAAAGAACGACACGAACCACTGGAAAAGGTTTGTGACTCGTCTCAGGTGAGTCAAGAGACTAAAATTTGGAAAAAAACGAACAAAAAACAGGACGTTTTTAATAATACAATGATTTTAGACTCACGCTTCCGCTCTACCCCAAACCTTTTCTGTTAAACACTGAGGTAAAAAAATTAAAATTACCCATAAAACTTGAGTTAGAAAGTGTTTAGAGGTCAGCAGACACCATCCAGAAAAGTCTGAATTGGTTTTTATATCCTAAAATCACACCTGAGAAAATTTTACAGGTGAAGTGTTCATGATTTGATCAAATCTAAGAAACGTAACTGAAACGAAAAAAAAAAAACATTTCTGTTGATTTCAGTTTTATAAAATAGGAAATTAAAACAAAAGGAGAAACGTTAAAATGCGTAAAAAAACATCCTGAATTGTTTCATAATTTATTCAGTTTTCTCTCATTCTTTTTTTTTTTGTCTCACCTGAAACAGGAAATTAACGATGAAGCAAAAATGTTACGTTAAAAATAAATCAATCAAATTTTCTGAGGAAAAACTTTCTACGTTTCTGTAGGACGTGTTTTTGTTAGTTTCCCGAAAGTTTTTTGCCAAATCTCATTAATTAAAATTTTCGTTTAATTAACGCTCCTGAGTCATGAATTATTCTAACAAAACATGAACAAATTGAGCAAAAACGAATCCCTCAAAAATCTTTTTTTGTTTGTTTGTTTGTTGACTCGGCAGCTCTCGGCGTGTTTTCGAACGAAAAATGGGACAAATTTTCTAATGTTTTAATGTGTTTTGGAGTTTTGATTGAAACAGAAAAAAAAAAAAAAAGTTGGCCAAAAATGTTTTTTTTTTTAACTTTACATTTTCAGATTTTTTCCTTAATTCATTTGTCTCTCTGGGTTTGTACGGTCGATCGGCAGCTCTTGGGTGTGTTTGATGATGTCATCATCATAGAGGTTGGACTTTCTGGACATGATGGGTCTGCTGTCTCACCTGAGGCAGGTAACTAACACCCCCACCCCCCAACCCCCCGACATGGTGCTTTGCTCAGGTGAATTCTGTCGATGAAACAGAACAAAAAAATATCCCAAACTTGAATTGGCAGTTTTCTCTTTCTCGTTTACTTACTTTTGTGTCCCTCTTTTCTTCTGTATCCCTTTTTCTTTCCTTCCATATCTCACAAAACAACAATAATAAAAGACTTGGGGTTTTCTGTCGTTCATCACGATCCTTATTATTACCAACAGCTGTGTTTTTTTTAACATTCATTTTCTTTCCATTCCTCCACACAAACATTTTGTTTTGTTTTAATCTGGAGTTTTCATTTTCAGCTCTCAGTCTGTGCATCGCATGTAATATATACATGGCCAGCTATACTGAATACGACTTTTTTGCTTTATTCGCGCACACACACACACACACACACACACACACACACATACAATATGGCTTTCCGATATACAAATGAATGGAACAATACAGTCTTAATATCTTACAGAAACTTACAAGTGAGTCGCACTCCCGCTCTTTCTGTCTGTCTGTCTGTCCTTCTGTCTCTCTCTCTCTCTCGCACACACACACACACACACACACACACACACAGCATCCCAGTACTGTTGGATAGCTTGAAAAATAGTGCCATTTGTGGGGCAGACGTTAAACAGAGTTACATTTCACTCTGCAGTGAAGAGAGACAGAAAGCGAGAGTGAGACAGAGGGACAGATAGAGAGTGAGACAGAAAGAGAGATAAAATCCGATCTATTATATCACTGTACGCTGAACTCTGGCATCTTAGTGCAAAGAAACCCACAAAGCAATAAAGAATCGAGACATCCGTCTTAAAAACGTTGGAATTGTGCTGTTTGGCTGTACAAAAGTCGAACTGACACACACAGAAACACACACGCACACAAACACACATACACACACACACACACACAGGGAGTACAACATAAGCAAAAGATTTGTCACAAATGTCTCTGGTCACATGATTCCCTAACATGTGCATGACTTCCTGTTTGGGAGCATCAGTCTTGGTGTGTGTGTGTGTGTGTGTGTGTGTGTGTGTGTGGGGGTGTGTGTCTTTGTTTTTGTGTACTGGGGGAAATCACACTTCAGTCTGTTGTGTGTATGGCTGCATCTGTCCTTCCTCCAAACTGTCCAAACTTCCTCCAGTTTCGGAATCCTCAAACCCAAAGGGGGCGGAGACATCGGACACAGAGGACGTTTTGATTGACAGACGCTCATCAACGCTAGCGAACGCACTCAGCTCTGCCCCCTCGGATCCAAGCGGCAGCTGATGAGGAGGAAGATACTGGCTTGGGTGGAAATGTGGGCGTGCTCTCGTCAGCGTACTCGCCGTGGAAACTGGCTGACTGACAGGTGTGGCGTCTGGCAGGTAATCTTCTCCAGGAAGGCGTGGCTGCATTCGGTCACGTGAAACAAACTCCTCCTCCTGAGGGGGTGGGTACTCGCTGTCAACATCAAAACCACCTAAATAGTAGTCCGACTCTAAAGCCACACCCACGTCTGCCGGCGTTGATTCCTCGATGTCGGAGAGCCTCGTCGCCGGCAGCCAATCAGAAGTGTCCCAGTGATAAGCTGCGGAGATAGAACAGCCAATCAGATCAGCTGAAACAAAATGTTTTGTTCGCAAACGTTAGGGTACGAACATGCAGCGTTTCACAGCGTGCAACAGCAGGGGGCGGGGCATGCCTGTGGAACAGCCATGAGGTCATGAGGTCACATTCTGTAAAAAAACCAAACAAACACATGCAGCAATGTGTGGATACACAGAAGCGCAGGGACACACACACACGGTACACATCCTAGTCCTGACCAACCCAAGAACATCCACAACAAACACACAGACAGTAAGAAAAGAGAGACAGGAGCAAAGAGGAAGAGCAGCAGAGGGTTTGTTTAAAACAGGGAATCACAAGCAACTTGACATTACCCAGAATGCACCAGAGCATTCAGTCAGCAGTACAGAACAATGGGGAGGGTGAGAGAGGGAGCGAGAGGGTGAGAGAGGGAGCGAGAGGGTGAGAGAGGGAGCGAGACATTCACCTCTGCTGTAGGTTTGACCTTGATCCATAACAGAGACTGGCAGTTAGAGGAGAGACAGAAGGGCGGATCAGCATAATGCTTACTGCACTGCAGCGTGTGTGTGTGTGTGAGTGTGTGTGTCTGTGTGTGTGACTTTTGACTACACTAGAAAAACCTTTAACACTCACTCACCCACACACTCACCCACACACATACACACACAGTTACTTCTGACTGATACAAACCGCTGACACAGAACCTTCTGTAAATGAACATCAGGTGTAGGGACAGTAAGCCGTTACCACGGAAACACCATTCGATCTCGAAAATGTCATTTTCACTCACTTTTTTTTTCACTTTAAAATCATTTCACGTGCGTGTTTTGTATCTGTTCTCTAACTCTATTTTAGACGCCTTGCTTCAAAGTGGGAATTTAAAAAATTTAAATAAATAAATAAAACCAAAACAACAACAAACAAAAAAACATACATTAACCATAGTTAAATAAATAAAAACCTAAATAAATAAATAAACAAAAACAAATAAAAACTTAAAGAAATAAAAACAAACAAAAAAGATAAAAATAAAAAACAAATAAAAAACAAACAAAAAAATAAACATAACTTTTTAAATGTTACAATGTAAATTGAATTAACTTTTAATCCTTTTTTTAAATTTTTTTTGTAAATTTTTTATTTTTTTTTGTTAAATTCATTATTTTCATTCATTATACTTTTTGGTTCAAATCTCTCCGTATCAGCAGCTGACTGTTTCAGTTCTGTCGTTTTTAACGGACCGATACATTTTATATTTGGCTGAAAACGGATCAGCGCCGAACTGAAATCGTCCTCTGTGAGCGTTTCTGTACTCCTTGTTTATAGCGTTAAGGAATCTTGTTTACTCGCTGTTTCAATCTCGATGTTTTTGTTTGCGCTTTCTGGGAAAAACGAGCTGCATGGATTCCACAGAGCGACTAATGACTCACAGCGACGGGGGGCAGAGGGAATTTTGGGAAACAATACACTTTAAGTTTCACAGAGCTCAGAGTGGAACATGGCCTTATAAATTTGTGTGTGTGTGTGTGTGTGTGTGATACTTAAGCTTAGGCCACATTATGGCAATTTTTCCCACCGTTTCCCAGCCGGCGATGAATTTTATGGCTTGTTGAATAAATCCCACGATCACCGAGCTGCACGAATCGTCTGCTCGCGTCTCGTAAACCGTTCGGTTTATTCTCCTACACG
>NC_083474.1:2035563-2065563 GCF_030014155.1 Tachysurus vachellii
ACACACATACACACCAACACACACATACACACCCACACATACACACCCACACACACATACACACCCACACACATACACCCACATACGCCCACACACACACACACACACACACACACACACACACACATGCACGCACCTCCGTTGGGAAGACTGGTGCAAGCGGCTCCATGGGCGCAGGGTTGGTGTGCACACGGATCATGGTGAACCACACAGCCGAGCGTCACCTCGCCCAGCGACGTCACCTCCACATGTGTGTGTGTGCGTGAGCGTGTACGTGTTACTCCTGGTGCCTGTTTGTTGTGCAGCGGCAGCTCGTCATTGTTCAGAGCCAACGAGTCCAAGCAGCCCTGGAAACCGTCACTAAGACGTGCCCCCATTGAAATGGACCAATCTGGGCCAGGGAGGCGGGGCAAAGGCGGGGCCTGCTGTGTCCAGTCATCTAATGAGAGAAAGGTGGAATTTCGACCCAACTCAAGAGTCACGTGATGCCAACGACCATCGCTGATTGGTCGGCTGGTGATGGCGAGGACTCCACCACCTTCAGAGCAGCCTAGATGTAGCTGGAGACAGCCGTCCTCCATCTGTCAATATAACACACACACAGACACACACACAGACAGACACACACACAGGTAGGGCTTAAAGTGACAAGCAATAGAACAGTATTTAGAAAATTGAATATGCTGACTGAAGTTTCTCTGAGTGTGTATGTATGTGTGTTTGTGTGTGTGTGTGTTTGTGTGTGTGTACCTTCAGCATGGCACAGGGGGCGGGGTGTGTGTACAGGATGACTCCGCTTCTCTGCAGTGTTCTGATGCGGAGCTGCAGTTTCACCTCATCGTTCTTCCAGCTGTCAATCACGTGATACTTTATATAACTGTTGCCGTAGAAACTCAGAGAGGTGTGACCTGGGCATGTGCACGTGCGCACACACACACACACACACACACACACACACACACACACACACACACACACACACACAAACACACACACACACTTTTACTAAACATCTCTCTCAAAACCCTTACACTGTACACTTACATACATAGACATCTGTAATAAATATATAAAAGTTTTGCATAAATTTATATATACTGAATTTGCGTATATTTTATGATGTCATCAAAAATTCTGACAGCACTTAGTAGAAACACACACATACACACACCTGCACACTCTCCCAGTTTCCCTTGTGGGCATTGGCAGGCATACGGTCCTCTGCTGTTGTCTGTCTTCACACACTGCATGTCATCGGGACAGACCACATCCTCACACACCTCTGACACCGCAGAACACCGGCTGTCTGTCTCAGAGAGATAGATGGATAGATAGATAGATAGATAGATAGATAGATAGATAGATAGATAGATAGATAGATAGATAGATAGAAAGAGAGGGAGAGAGAGAATGAGAGAGAGAGAGAGAGAGAGAGAGAGAGATTGGCAGGATTCATTCCCAATACCCTTATCACCTGAACACACACACACACACAAACCATACTGCTATTAAATAGTAATACACTAATAGTGATAGTAAACAGTTGCATAAGTATTTACCCCGTTATGAAAGAAACCCCTAAATAATTACCCAGAGACCACCCATACCCACAGCGAAGGACAGTAGTGTTGGCATCTTGTATTTTGTGTTTAATCACTTTTCCGGGGAGGGAGTGAATACTTTTCCAAGGCATTGTATCAGTGGCCATCCATTTCTGTGACTCACCTGTGCAGACACAGCGTGCGCTCCGTTGGAACCGCGGTGAGACGAAGCTGCTGGTGCTGGTGGTGTAAGTGAGCAGTGCGTGTGTGTCGAGTGTGATGGTCTGTTCGCAGCGTGCCTCTCCACACTCCAGGCCTGAACAGTTCTTATCCAGAACAGCAGAAACACGCAGGACCTGTTCGAGCCGCCGCCGTGCTGCACTGAGCTTCTGGCTCACCAATGCTGCTGCCAGGAAGCTGCCACCTCCTGGAGCCTCCACAGCCAATAGGAGGTCAAGCTGGCCTGTGGTCTCAACCGGCTGCACACTGAGCACATGCAGGGTATCGGACGACCCTGTTCCCATGGCATCGGCAATGACGCGGCGGACGGCAGTGAGGTGGCTTGAGACAAAGTCATGCGGAGAGACGCGCTCGAAGCGCACTGTAACAGCGTGTCGGAGCATAGAAGCCGACGCCCACTCCACATACACGCTCACGGGCACACTCACAGAGAAACGGCCGTCTGTCACCGTGGCATTCAGCGAGTAGCGACCAGCGTCCAGACCTGAAAGAGCGATGATGCGTCCGTCACGTGGGTTTACCTGAAACAGAGAGAACGTTGGAGGCTTTTTAGTACAGTACACAGTGTTTAGATACTGTGTAAACAACAACAGGAGAGAGATAAACAACAACAGGAGAGACTGACAGATGTAACACACACCTTAAACAGACTGTTCTGTTGGTGAGTGTGTCCATAGGTGAGGATATCGAACGCGTCCTGGTCCGTGGCATGAATCTGTCCAATCACGCCTCCTGGGAACTCATCCTCAACCGTGACAATGTGGACGTGTAGTGGAGATGCTACAGGCACGTGCACACTCTCCTCGATCACACGCACATGCACGAGTGTTGTCGACGACAAAGGCGGCCTGCCGGAATCACGGGCCTATTTCACAAGATTGTTGAAATAAATTAATAACAAAACAAAGAACCCGACGTTAAAATACTAGCATATTTAAAGATGACTGAACCGAACTAAAAGTCTTGCTCTCACCTCAACTTGAATGACATACTCCGTTCTCTCAGCCCTGCGGAACATCTGATTGGAGGTTATAAGCCCCTCCCTGTCCAGTGAAAACCACACCCCTTCATTTCCTGACAGGATGCGATAGTGGAAAGGAGGGCCGTTGTGGGCGGCGTCTTTATCAGTGACTGACAGCTGTAGGACGCTCGTCCCGATCGGTTTATTCTCCTGTCAGAAAGCATGAATCGTAATCAGATGCTGGATATTTGTAATATTTGTATAAACTGATCTATTAGCGGGTCGATCATTGGGCGTACCTGAATAACTGCCGTGTGATTGGCTGGAGAAAAAGTGGGCGGGTTGTCGTTGATGTCGGAGATATCGATGTTAACGATCACAGTTGAAGACATGGAAGGAGTTCCGCTGTCCAGAGCTCTTACTGACAGGGCATAACCTGCAATCTGGAGAGACAGACAGGCAAACAGGATGAGAGACAGACAGACAGACAGACAGACAGACAGAATGAGAGACAGACAGACAGAATGAGAGACAGACAGACAGAATAAGGGACATACAGGCAAACAGACAGACAGAATGAAAGACAGACAGACAGAATAATAGACATACAGGCAGATTGTCAGACAGACAGGATGAGAGACAGATAGACAAGATAAGAGACAAACAGACAGACAGGCAGGCAGACAGACAGGATGAGAAACGGACAGAAAGACAGATGTAGAGACAGAGAAGATGAGAGACATGGAGCCAGACAGACAGGATGAGAAAAAGGCAGGATATGAGACAGACAGACAGAATGGCAGACAGAAAGAGAGACAGACAGAGAGACAGACAGACAGACAGACAGACAGAATAATAGACATACAGGCAGATGGACAGACAGACAGGATGAGAGACAGACAGACAAGATGAGAGACATACAGACAGGATGAGAGACAGACAGACAAGATGAGAGACATACAGACAGGATGAGAGACAAACAGGCAGACAGGCAGGGTGAGAAAAAGGTAGGATATGAGACAGACAGACAGGATGAGAGACAGACAGAGAGACAGACAGACAGACAGAAGGAACAGAACAGAACTCTAGAATAATAGATGATAACAGGTTATAATTGTAGTACAATTATATGATAAAATAATGATGAAGAGCTTTAAGACTATTAAAGTAGATATTTTAAATAAAAATGCATCACTTTAGACCAAAGAATAATGAATTGCTGATTTGCTAATAAAGGGAGAGGACCTAATATTACAATGAGGTTTTTGCACGTGCTAATTGTTCTGTTGATTCTGTTAAGGTGTTGTTTAATGTTCTGTCATTAGTTCATGCTGCAAATCACAGGTTTTTATTCTCCGTTTCTATAGTAACAGCTCATTCTCAGGAACTTACCTGGTGATTCTCCTGGGTAACCTACAGTAAGACTAGTTATAATCAGTACTCTTAAAAATAAAAGAAATTGTGACGGTTTCTGTATTTATTTAACCTGAAGGAGTCTCCAGTGCCAATATGTTGCCATGGAAACTGTGGCATTGTTCCTCACCGTTTCTCGATCCAGTTGTTTGTTGACTTTGATCTGACCCGTCACTGGCTCGATGAAGAACTGGTTCTCGCGATCACCGCTGACGATGGAGTACAGGATGTCACCGTTCACCTGGCTGTCGATGTCTTCGGCAGTCACCTAAGCAACCAGATCTACATGTTATCTTGAAGTCCATGTTCCGATTCACACCATTTGTACAACTTGCTACTAAATAAGCTACGTTAGTGCAAAGTCGTTGGATGTGGTTACCTTGACGACCGCATCACCGATGTTAGCGTCCTCCCTGATGATGGCACTGTAAACGTCACGGCCAAACATTGGTGCGTTATCGTTGACGTCCGTTACATTGATGTTTACCATGGCAACGGCAGTAAGGGGTGGAGTTCCACCATCACGAGCTTCTACTGTGAGAAAGTAATCTTTACAGCTCTCAAAGTCCAGAGGGTGAAACACGGCGATTGCTCCTGCACACACACACACAAACACACATCAACATTCTCTTAAAACACACAGTCTATCCACTACAAAGGTCATCTATATATAGCGCTAGTATATCTAGTGTATAATGTGCCTTTTAAAGAAAATAATGTGCATTAAAAAATGCCACCTAAACAATGCGCAATGTGGTGAATGTGGTGTAGTTACTGACACCATGCATGCATGACATCTTTAAATATCTTTGCACAGCAATTATTAAAGAAACTTTGAGCAAACGTGAGCTGTAAGCTGAAAAGTGTCCGTGTGTGTGTGCGTGTGTGTGTGTGTGTGTGTGTGAGAATGAGATTAAGTGAGTGAAGAGGCGGGTGGCAGCGATTTAGGACACAAACGTCCTCAGGCTGTCTATATCTCAGTTTTATATACTGGCTAGAACAGCGAGAGCTGAATTGCATTATAGAATGAAATATGTGTGTGTGTGTGTGTGTGTGTGTGTGGTCCTATAACGTCTGTGGTCAAATAAGCATGAACAAATTTCAGCCTAGCAAATTTCAATCAATTTTTTTGACAGATTCTTTCCACACGCCAGAGCAAGCACTGTTAGCTAGCATAGCACTTACTAGCCAGAACAATGCTGTCACAGTCAGAATATCATTGGCAACATCTTGAAACAATTACTGTCTGTGAGAAATACATACTACTGTATGTATAGCATTCATCCAATGCTACTAGATAGCTAAATGTTTATGTGACAAAAATCTTGTGACACCGAACCCTCAAACATACCTTTAAACACAAGCTAAGCTAGTAGCTTAGAAATCCTGTCAGGTTTAGCTCACTTTAACCAGCTGAACAACATTAAAAGTGGAAAATTATAAAGGTTTTATAAATAAGACTTAAAGATCCTCTCAAAAATCCTGTCAGGATTAGCTCACTTTAGCCAGCTAGCCCGAAATTATAAATATTTATGAATATGACGTCAAAATCCTCCCAGGAATCCTGTCAGATTATCTCAGCTAAAATTATCAGCAGTGAAGATTAGGAACATTTAGAACTATAAGTTAAAATCCTCTCAGAAATCCCTAAAAGAAAACAGTATATATCTGTATACGGACACGTAAACACGTACAACAACGGTACGACGTTTGATAGATACTATTTAGTAATTATTGAAGCATCGTGTCACCATAAATAAGACATGCTATGATCTGAGATTCTGTCTACAACTAGACACAATAAACAGTGGTAGTAGTAATATTATGTTGAATATTCTAGCAGGACCTTACTTACTCCCATTCTATAGTTATATGTTAGCTTGCTACTTAGCATGATTGAGATACCTGGGACATTGAGACACCTGTTCGCTTTCTGCATGTGGACCCTTCCGTATAGTAGGTAAGTAAAGATTCGCTTACTCACCTGTATGCGTTTCAATGCTGAAGTGCCCTTGTGCATTCCCAGACCGGATGCTGTAGTAGATGTCAGCATTAGTACCGATGTCCTTACTGTGCGCATGGACACGCAGCACTGCTGTGCCAGCTGCTGCGTCTTCAGCCAGTGTTGCACTGTAGTCACGCCGCTCGAACACCGGAGGGTTGTCATTTACATCCAGCACAGCGATGGTGAGGTTGGCGAGAGACGAGAGGCGGTATGGGACACCTAGATCGGACGCCCGTACCACCACAAGGTATGAGGATTTGACCTCGCGGTCCAGTGGCCTCTCCAGAGCCACCACACCAGTCCACTTATCGATGGAAAAGACACCTTCAGCTGAATCTACTAGTGAGTACACTACTTTCCGGCTCTCACCTGGACAGAGAGACAGACAGAACAAGAGGGAGACATGATCACAGAAGGAAAACTGATGTGTAACATACTGTAGGATTGTCTGAGTTCAGTTTCTGCAAGAGTTTTGTCCCTTCCTTGTTAAAATCCAAAAGTTACCAGATTTTACCATTCTACCGAATGTAACATGGTCCTAAAAACTGGAAAAGAAGTCTGAACATTTTCTTTGCAAGTCCAGTCCATGACTTGAATGGTATAGAGAGTGATTGTGTATTGTGGGGCAGAACTTGAGCTGGACGTTCTGCAGTGCTTGGTGGGGTGGATTCCATTTAGAGGATTGAAGGGGATCAGCAGGTGGTTAACTAGGAAGAAAGTGGAACGCCATTAAAATTCACAAGCTACCCAATCCAGAGAACATTCCAGCTGGAACTCTTTATCTATCAGCCAGTCCTCAGGGGATTAAATGGTACAAAAATAAAGCTGTCAACAGACACAGCAAAAAGATATTGCTGACATCCATTACAGTCAAAGTTCTAACTAGGGAATTGCAGAAAAGCTGAAGAAACTGAACTTTGAACATTACCATGCTTTTACTTTTCAAAAAAACGTTCATCATTCTTTAATTTAAACACAGAAAAATCTAATAATGGTAAACAAAAGTCACCTGGACCCGACAATGTTCTAGCAAACTTCAGAGCTAAAACCCTAAAACATATTATACCCAGTTACCAGAGTTCTTTGGCCTGTAACGTAACAGCTGCCATAGAAAGTACAGTAGAAGCTTGCATGAGACATGCTATATGACCAAACTATATAGACACACAGTTATCACACTCACGCAAGAACCTTTGCCAATCTGTTGCCACAAAGCTGGAAGCACACAACTGTCTATAGTAGTATAGTATACAGTATATAGTATTTCACATTACTGGAACTATAAATCCAGAACCTGTTCCAGAAGGACAATGACCCTGTGCATAAAGTTCTGGCTATGACGACATGGTTTGCCAAGTTTGGAATGGAAGGACTCGAGATATTGCACCGAGCCATGACCTCAACCCTCTTTGAGCAATAAATGGGAACTCGAATTTAAACCACCTGATTTCAAATCCAAACAAACACATTCCCATATCCAGGGGAAACCCTTCCCAGTAGAGTAAAGGCATTTATACTAGCAAAGTGTGTAAACAACGATATTCAAGCACACAACGGTGGTGTAATGATCAGGTGTCTACAGACATATGAAGTACTGTATAGTAGACATGGTTATAACCTCCAGGCAGCTGCTGGAAAAGTTTAAAGGGGTAAAACATGTTTTTTCGAAGGCTTGATTGTGTTTGTGGGGTGCACTGTAACGTGTTCATGCTTCGTTTTTTTAAAAAATTGCATTCTTTTTCATATATTTTACCTTTATTCTACACTGCTCTGTCCCTCCTTGTAAAACGGTCTGATGGTTTCCGGGTTCTATGAAGCCAGTCCCTCAAAAATAGCAATGGGCTTAGATTGGTTAGCTGGCCCAGTGTGTTGTGATTCGCTAACCACCTAGTGCATGTTTTTCGGAAACGTCACGCCCCTTACCTTTACCAGAAGTCTGTGCTTTGGTGGTATTAGAAACAATGGCGTCAATAAAACCATACCAATTTGAGCCCGAATCGGACCCAGAAAATTTTAGTGAAGATGATCGAGCAGAACCTGTTCAAGAACGGCTGTTAAACGACGTTTCAGAATGTTATGTTTTTTTGTTGTTGTTGTCTCATACTTTTTAGATACGTTGTTATTTAATTGTACTAATTATAATAGTTGATGTTTAATTTACAACAATAAGTGTTTGTCTAGGGGGGGCACGGTGGCTTAGTGGTTAGCACGTTCGCCTCACACCTCCAGGGTTGGGGGTTCGATTCCCGCCTCCGCCTTGTGTGTGTGGAGTTTGCATGTTCTCCCCGTGCCTCGGGGGTTTCCTCCAGGTACTCCGGTTTGCTCCCCCGGTCCAAAGACATGCATGGAAGGTTGATTGGCATCTCTGGAAAATTGTCCCTAGTGTGTGATTGCGTGAGTGAATGAGAGTGTGTGTGTGCCCTGCGATGGGTTGGCACTCCGTCCAGGGTGTATCCTGCCTTGATGCCCGATGACGCCTGAGATAGGCACAGGCTCCCCGTGACCTGAGGTAGTTCGGATAAGCGGTAGTCCTTAGAAATGGATTTCTTTAAAAGCAAATATCTCCCTTTGCTTAAAACTTTGAACGTTGTAACTTTGCAGATGTTGTTTATGTTCAAGCAGGAACATTACAAACTAGCTAAAGTTAGAAAAGTGAAATCGTGTTTTACCACCCCTTTAAGAAACAGCACTGGGACTTGTTTGTTGTATTAATGGACATGTTCCAAACCCTCGTCGTGGTGAACTAGAAGTTGTTGTGGAATATCCTACAAAAAGTGTGACTGCTCAGATAATAATAAGAGAATCCTTCAGGAGTTCCACATGTACTTAAGCAGGATGGATTCTGAGTCAGTCTGAGTGAGCAAGAAGACTGTATCCCCAGACCAGGTTGTCAATGTGTGTCATATCCTACTGTATCAAGAGATAAACACAACATTTCTCACAGATTCTGGCTGAATGAAATGAGATTTCATGGCAGTACAAAAGCCACCTCTTGCCACATATTGAGCTGAGAGAATCTCGAAACAATGATGTTGATACCGTCTACAAGAAAATGGGGTTAAAGATGTCCAAAAAAAATCTTGAAAAATGAAATCCTGGCCAAACATAACACTAGAAACCCAAACTTGTCCACACTAAAAATATCTTAGTGGTGTTCTATCCATAAACCACAACTAAAAGCAGCCCCGTGTCTTTCGGACTGCAGAGACTGTCTATCATCTCAATGTTCTCTGCAGATTCTTGACATTCTTTGAGGGGAAAAAACCTCATTCTGAAAATCATACTGCAGATTGTTTTACACGTCCAGGACACGGTCTTTGAAACTCTTGGAAATGTCACACATATGCACATGTGGTCGATACCCAGAGGTGGTATTAATATATATATATATATATATATATATATATATATATATATATATATATATATATACACACATATATAAAAAAAGAGTTCTCATATACTGCAAGGTCACAACATCGAGATCACACTGGAGATAACCGAATCAGGGAGTGTTCATTTTTGGAGGGAAGTGAAAACCACCAGTAGTGGAAAAAAAAATGGGGACGAAGGCATGTAGCAACACTGCAGAACAGATCGCACACAGGACTCATCAATAATGCAGGGGAGGTTGTGAGAAACCATTGCAGCAGCAGCAGTAGCACTGTGTGTGTGTGTGTGTGTGTGTGTGTATGTGTGTGTTGTGTGTGTGTGTGTGTGTGTATGTGTGTGTTGTGTGTGTGTGTTGTGTGTGTTGTGTGTGTGTTGTGTGTGTGTGTATGTGTGTGTGTGTGTGTATGTCGTACCCAGGTCTGGATCTATGGCATTTAGCTGCGTGAGTAGGGCTTTTGCAGCCGTGTTCTCATAAACGCTGGTCTCGTAGTGGGCGGAGCCAAATCGAGGAGGGTTATCATTAACATCCAATAGCCTGATGGAAACAGTCGCCTCACATGAAAGCCCGCCCCCGTCTGTCGCCCTGGCAACAAGCGAGTACCGCTCAACTTTCTCCCGGTCCAATGATGTTGCTGTTTTCAGCTCTCCTACAACACACACACACACACACACACACATCAACCATGACAGAAAGGCAGACATACACAAATAAGCAGCTAGCCAGTTAGACAGACAGACAGACAAACCTGTGTAAGGGTGTATGGTGAAGTCCTCAGCTCCGCCCCCTGACAGTGAGTACTGCAGCTGTGCATTAGAGCCAGTGTCTGCATCTGACGCTCTCACTCTCAGGATAAGATTTCCGACAGGAACATCCTCAGAGACTGATGCGGTGTACACCACCTACACACACACACACACACACACACACACACATACACACAGGTATGCACATAATGTAAACGTGTGTCCATGTTTTTGTCATGTTTTGTCTCTGAATATACGTATGTGACTTTGTGCATGTCTCACCGGGTCGCACACGGGACTGTTGTCGTTGGCATCGGTGACGAGCACATGGATGGCTGCCGTGGCAACGTGGAGGCCGTCGGTTGCCGTGACGTTGATGACATAATGCTCTTGCTGCTCACGATCCAGCGGCCGCTTCACATAGAGCTTCCAATCGGATGAAAGTAAACTCAGGGCGAACACATCGCCACGGTTACCACCTGCATACACACACGCGCACACACACACACACACAAAACACACTACTTAAAAGTTCCAGCATTTTCTCTATTTACGATAGCTAGTGTAGCTAGTCACATCCATAGCAAGCAACTTGTATAATTAACTGGTAGACATTAATAAAGAAAACCTGGTAGATTCCTTTGTTTCTCTCCCAACCACACACACACACACACACACACACACACACACACAATCATTTCCCGAATGAACACCAGCATTTTTGTCGCCATTTTGTCCCTGTCTTTCTCATCTGAGGATGCTGGGTAAACTTAAAGTCATTTCCATAAGCCAATAAACACACACACACACACACACTCAAAGTGGTAATAATAACTTTTGCCAGTCGTTCCAGGCTCATCAGTATAAATTGTAATAATTACACCTTTTATTTTCATTTAAGTTACTAAGATCGAACGCTAATGAGCACTAATTTATCACACCCACACTGTGCAACACACACACACACACACACACACACACACGCACACACTCCCACATGGAGAGAGAGAGAGAGAAAGAGAGAGAGAAATGGTATAATGATAGATAGAATAAATTAAAAAGGAACACAGCAATCTATAACAGTTATCTTAATAAGTGTCCCATCAGTGTGCTCTTGAGTACAGACACACACACACACACACACACACACACACACACACACACACACGTATATTAACTAAATATACAGTACAATCTAACTCTGCTAGAGTCTAATAACACATAGAAGTGCTCTTTGTCTTTATCACTTTATTTTTCCTCTTCCTCACCAATCCACATCACTTCCTCTGTTTGCTCTTTAATCATTTTTTTCTTTTGAGTCAACAAAAGCAATATCAACCAATCACACACACACACACACACACACACACACACACACACACACTAAAAACAGCTCATCTGACCTCCAGCCACTTTTCTAAAACAAACACAATTCAGATACAACAGTCTAATAGTTTGGACAATTCCAAGAAATCTATTTACACACACACACACACACACACACACACACACACAAACACAATTGATTCTAACAGAATGAATCTAAAATGCTACACCATAGAAACAGACACCGACGTTAATGTGACCGTTCGTTTTGAACGAAGAAGATCTGCCAACGACACAATGGACGTTTCAAGGTTATTTGTTTCTGCAGAAAGTTTTCTAGAATTAGCATAGAATTACCGTTGTCATTAGGCTCGTTGTCATGGTTACACGTTTTGTCCTAGTTTAATGAGTGTAGAGTTTCTTTTCTTATAATAAACATTAGAAATGTTCTGATCTGTGGAGAAACACACTTTTTTTTTTTTTCAGCAAATTCGGGAATTCTCCTGGGTCACTGTATCGACCAATCAGAATCAAGTATTGTGTTGAAGTGTGTGTTGAAGAACAGGGGAAAAAACACATACACACATACACACAATCATTAACCTTTAAATCAAGATTTATAACCTCATACTAAATTATCACCGCATCTTAATGCCTTGTGTGTGTGTGTGTGTGTGTGTGTGTTTAAATGAATGCTAATCTCATCATCACACCAGCAAGCAACAAAGCAACATCTTAATTTAAGAGTTTTTTTTTAATTATATGCTAATTAGGTGTTATAGTAGTAAAGAGAGAAATCCAAAGGACTGGATACCACAGAGGTATCTGAGGTTTCTTCAATTCCCCACTTAAAGCTTTAGTTTTTATATCAACAATTTATCAGCTCTGCAAAAATGAAAGAAAAAACTTTCAAACCTTGTTTCATTACATCCTGTCCTTGTTAAATGTGTTTAAAGACATTACAGAGAAAGCTCGGAAGGAAATAGCTGAGATGGCAGGAGATTCTAGTGAGTGGAATTAGCTAGCTCAGTTAGCTTGCTTTGCTAATCTGTCACCAAAGCTAGCATGAAGCCTAGCATGTAACGTGAATAGAATTCGTCAGTGGTAGGATTCGTCCTTAATACCTTAGAAACAGATAACATTTCCAAGACCTTAAAAAAAATGACATTTCTGTCATATTTTGTAAGAAAAGTCCGCTTTTGTTCAGGTTTATGAGCAAGAAATAATTGCTCAGGCGTGTCGCCAAGAGTGGACGGATTTGCCACGAGGTGTTTCGTCTGTTAGTACGAACCGTGTTGATGTTTTTAGAGACGCAGTCATTGTGCTTCCATGCTCATTAGCCAGAATGATTTATAGTCTGTTTATTTGTAGCACAGTGTCGTTACAGCACCAACACTATTAGTCAGCGTATCTTTAGATTAGATTAGATTAGATTAGATTCAACTTTATTGTCATTACACATGTACAAGTACAAGGCGACGAAATGCAGTTTAGGTCTAACCAGAGTGCAATAGTAGCAAGTGCAGGACATACAGTGTTTACAAGATGTAAATAAGTTAAATAAAGTGGTAATATGGCATGGTTAGCACGTTCACCTCACACCTCCAGGGTTGGGGGTTCGATTCCCGCCTCCGCCTTGTGCGTGTGGAGATTGCATGTTCTCCCCGTGCCTCGGGGGTTTCCTCCGGGTACTCCGGTTTCCTCCCCCGGTCCAAAGACATGCATGGTAGGTTGATTGGCATCTCTGGAAAATTGTCCGTAGTGTGTGATTGCGTGAGTGAATGAGAGTGTGTGTGTGCCCTGTGATGGGTTGGCACTCCATCCAGGGTGTATCCTGCCTTGATGCCCGATGACGCCTGAGATAGGCACAGGCTCCCCGTGACCTGAGGTAGTTCGGATAAGCGGTAGAAAATGAATGAATGAATGAAAGTGGTAATATGGAAGTGATTTACAGATGTGTGTGTACTATGAACATAATATACAGATTTACAGAAGCATATGTGCTGTAACAAAATATATGGCTGTATGTTCTATGAATATAATGTACAGATGAATATATATGTGCTATGAATATAATGTACAGATGTCTATTACTATAAACTAAAATTTACAGAAAGGTGTGTGCTATAAACAAAATATATTGTTATTACTATAAACTGAAATATACAGGAGGATATGTACTATGAACATAATATAATATATTGCTGTTACTATGAACAGAAATCAGGTGGGTATCTTTGCATCTTATTTAAAACAGGTGATGCTTTCCGGTTATTTGTGTTACTGTAGCCTTCGTCTCAGTCTGGTTGTGCTCCTGCTACGTGATTGGTGGAGGTTGATAAGATAATCCTATGAATGAGCAGGTGTACAGGTATTCCTAATAAAGTGGTCGGCGTGTGTTGGAAGTTGGTTTATTGGATTCTTTCCACTCGGGGGATCAGTGTAACCTTGCGTTCGTTCTTCATAACGTCTCCTCTCTCTTGTTTTGTCATCTATATCTTTTCAGATTTTCTTTGATTTTCTGTCCATCTCTTTCTTATCACTTTCTCACTGTTTTTTTTTTTTTTGCATCTCTCTGTCTCTGTCTCTCTCTCTATTATGTGTTTATATCACACTTCCGTCTGGGGGTGTGAAGAGTCCATTAGTCAGTGTTTGACCTTTGAGTTCTTCTAAAACCGAAGGGATTTACACATCACACAAAGAGAAACAGACACAAGAGAAAATGAAGGGAAAAAAAAGTGACAGTTCTGTTCTAGTATCATCCAGTAGCAGCAGTCATACAGATACGTAGAACCGTAATTGAGTTTGTGTGTGTGTGTGTGTGTGTGTGTATGTGTGTGTGTGTATGTGTGTGTGTATGTGTGTGTATGTGTGTGTGTGTGTGTGTATGTGTGTGTGTGTGTGTATGTGTGTGTGTATGTGTGTGTTAAGAAGTTGAAACTTCATAAAATTACACAGAAAATGTTTACAGCCTTAATCTAAATTCTGCCTCAGTCAAAGTATGTGTGCGCGTATGTGTGTGTGTGTGTGTGTGTGTGTGTGTGTGTGTGTGTGTGTGTGTGTGTGTGCCCGGGAACTCATGAATTATAAAACATGGCAGCTCCCTAATGCAATGTTATGAATTTCTAAAGTGATATACAGGCTGCACCTGAGAGTTTGTGCAGAGAGTGTGAGTGTGTGTGTGTGTGTGTGTGTGTGTTATTGTCCTCAGTAAAGGAGTTCTACACCAGACATTCTGCAAAATCACAACTACATTTGACAATGTATGATGAGGCACACAGCTGGTTCTCACACCAATCAATCGGTCGTGTGTAACACTGATTTACTCTTCATTTCCACTCCAGTGTGAGTCTCGGGTCCAAAAAAAAAAAAAAAGAGTGCACAACAGAGACCTGTTGATGTTTCATCATTTTCATCTCTGACTGTATTGTATTAAATTAATGATTAAATTTCTTCACCAGTAGGGGGCATCTGTGCTTTGCTTAGTTAATAATAATAAAAAAAAACGACACCATAATCACTGTGCATCAATTTGAAGGTAGATCCTTAGGTAAGCAGCATTTTGGCCAGTGTTTGCACAAACCTGTGATAAACCTGTCCAATTTCTTTTTAAAAAAAAAAAATAAGCTAAATAAATCTTAGATTAATGACCTTAGAAGTCTTTCTGTTATTGCTATTGCCTAGCTAACAATTATCACAATGGGCAGTATGTAGCTAGCATCTAAAAGTGTAACTGAGTAGTCTACACTATCGGAGATACATATTACTGAACCAGGGCTCTCAAGTTTTGAAGACAAGCAAGAGTGACATTTCCAACCCCCCAGCGAAAAAACTAAACAAACAAAAAAGAAACACTCTTTCACCAAGAGAAATGGCCACATTTTAACCAAATACAAAGTATTTGTTCAATTTCCATTTATTATTTTGAGTGTGTGTTTGTGTAAGAGAGAGCAAGAGAGAGAGAGAGAGAGAGAGAGAGAGAGGGTTCGTTGGGGGTTCGATTCCCGCCTCCGCCTTGTGTGTGTGGAGTTTGCGTGTTCTCCCCGTGCCTCGGGGGTTTCCTCCGGGTACTCCGGTTTCCTCCCCCGGTCCAAAGACATGCATGGTAGGTTGATTGGCATCTCTGGAAAATTGTCTGTAGTGTGTGATTGCGTGAGTGAATGAGAGTGTGTGTGTGCCCTGTGATGGGTTGGCACTCCGTCCAGGGTGTATCCTGCCTTGATGCCCGATGACGCCTGAGATAGGCACAGGCTCCCCGTGACCCGAGGTAGTTCGGATAAGCGGTAGAAAATGAGTGAGTGAGTGAGTGTTTATTGTAAGTGTTTGTTGCCTTTTTGGACTCCTTTATCATTTATAATGTTGCTACCATTTAAAACAGTTCAACTCTGGAAGGGACAATGTCCCGTCCAGAGACAAGCTGTTTCGTGTTGAGGTTTTGTTCAAACCGACCATCGAAAATACCCTCTCTAATGAATGTTTTTTTTTCATTGGTTGTTGCGTTAAATCTTACCCAGATACAATAGTGCTATTTTCTGATTGGCTATTGTGTAGCCTCTTTTTTTGATTGGCTGATGACTAAGAGCTCCAGGGGAGACGCGCTTGATTCCTGCCCGGTTCCATAGAGACAGCGGTGCGGACACATACATTTTGGGCGCTGCGGCGTATTAAATACATGATAAAGAGTTGATCAAAAAGTTTTTCTGCGTGAGAAATACAATGTGTGGCGGGAGAGCGTGAGAAAAGACCGAAATGCGTGACTGTCACTCTCAATGCGTGATACTTGACAGCCCTGCTGAACTGTACCTTCCATGTTCAGTGGGGTATTCCCCTCATAGGTACATCTTCTGTACCTTTATTACTGTATGTATGAAAACACGAACATTATTATTACATTTTAGCGCAAAGCCTTAAAAGTAAAGGTAAAATATTACAGCTTTCCTGGTGATAGAAATATACGAAAGTCACTAAAGATATATCGTTGCTGTTGGGCGGAATCCTCATATCTCCAAAACTGTTATTTTTCAGGAAATGAAAAAAACGCTGTACCTTATCTGCAGTGCACAGGGTTTAGTCCACGTTGCAGTGGATTGTCTTGCGCTAAATTCCTGTCCTCAGACGAGCACCAGAACTAGCGGGGGTCAAGATTTTTTTTCTTTGAGCCCAGTGTTTTGAAGACATTTACCTCAGAAGACGTGTTGATTCGTTGCGACTCTTCTTAAGGAGAAATATGCCGCGAAGCTCTCCCGCGGAGTGAGGAAGAGGTGGACAGTTGAAGAGTCCAATGGAGTTATGAGATTTGCGCTCAAGCTATTTTCAAGACTTTAGATTGGTTAATAACTTGTAAAAATAACAGACCCACGTGGGGACTGACCAATAGCATATATATGAAATTGACCAAATTTGGACATACGAGGTTTCCGCCCGACAGCGAGGATATGCTAAAAGGGAACACTGTAGCATGTAAAGGTATAGTTTACTATCCATTTTTCTGACATTGCAGCATTTGCCTGTATTTCACGATCCATCCTTCATTCATTCATTCATCTTCTACCGCTTATCCGAACTACCTCGGGTCACGGGGAGCCTGTGCCTATCTCAGGCGTCATTGGGCATCAAGGCAGGATACACCCTGGACGGAGTCGAGCCATCCTTTTGTAAGATATTAAGAAACAAATGGTATTTGTTTCTTAACCATTTTTTGTTTCTTAACTTACCTCCAGCTATGATGTGTTTGACAATACTCAAAGGTATACTAGTTGCCATGTCAGGATAGCATTTTAACTAAAAAACAGAACTTGACAAAGAGACATTAAAGCATGTGCTCATAAAAAATGTGTTAGAAACAATGCAGATATAGGATTTGACATCCCATAATAAGACGTGGTTTTGCAATGGGAAAACTTAGTGAGGAAAAAAAATAGAAACAGCCCAACATGCACACACTGTCATATACACATTTTGCTTCTATCTTTTAACACACAAACACAAATATACATACTTCTTTTCCTCACCTGTGATGTGGTAGGTGACCTGACGGTTGCTAGGAGAGCTGTCATCATCACGGGTGTTCAGCACAGCAACTACTTCTCCAGGTGCATCGCTTTCCCGCACACTGCCATAGTAGTGAGGCTGAAGAAACTCAGGCATGTTGTCATTAGAATCACCAACTGCAATGGCAACCGTAGTTGAGGATGACAGACTGGCAGGGTCACCAAGATCAAAAGCCCAGACAGTAAGACTGTGGACGGGGTTTAGTTCATGATCAAGGCCTTTTAGAGTTGAAATCCAACCAGAAGTGCTGTCAATTGTAAAATAGCTTCCACTGTCCTTCAAATCCTCACTTCCTGATCCCAGAAGCCCAGGTGGAGCAAGGCTGTATGTCACCTGACCATTGGCTGACCAGTCAGGATCCACTGCCAGCACCTGGAGGATCCTGGAGCCAGCAGGAAGTCCCTCAATGATGGAGGCTTCATATGAGCTGGACTCAAATGCTGGCTTGTTGTCATTTACATCCAGAATTTTTACATCCACATCTACAACAGCAACTGAATCAATGAGTCCTTGCTGCAGAGTTGCAATCACTTTAAAATGGAATTCAGGGGTTTGTTCACGGTCCAGTGGCTTTTCCAGTTTTATCACCCCACTACCCTTGTCCACAACAAAAACCCCTTCGCTATTACTCTCCACAGTCTGACCAGTCACAACCGAGAAACTGACAGGTAGCGAGTTCTGTCCATGCTGACTCTGTAGATGCACTGCACCTAGTGTTGAACCGATGGGAGTATCCTCTGGAACTGTAAAGGAGAAGTGTGGTTGGCTGAAGACTGGCAAGTGGGCATCCTTTGAGAGGACATGAATGTACACAGAAATGAGAGAGTGACGAACTGGTACACCACTGTCTGAAGCTTTCACAAAGAAGGACAACACAGACCCTTGGAGGGGGCTGAAGCTGCCCTTGGTAACTACCCAACCACTATCAGGGTCAATATCTAGCAGCTCTGTAACCTTGATACTGGCTTCACTGTACAAGCTGTAGTTGATTTCTCCATTGAGCCCCTGATCAGCATCCCAAGCCTGTACTTGTGTCACCAAAGAGCCAGGTTCCACATCTGCCCGAACGCTAGCACGGTACTCTGAAGCATCGAAAAATGGAGCGTTATCGTTCTCATCCAGCACTGCGATCCGAACATGGCAATATGCAGTTCTTCCTCCTGTGTCAACTGCTGCAACGGACAGCACAAATTCATTGTGCTCTTCCCGATCCAACCTCTCCAGGGTCGTGATCTGACCGTTGCTGTCGATACTAAACAAGTATCGGGCTACATCTGAGAGCAAGTTGTAGTGCACTTCTCCAAACGGTCCAGGATCAGCATCCTGAGCCCTAATCATCAAGAGCCTGGAACCAGCTGGCATGTTCTCCCGTACCTCTGCTTCATAAATGCTCTGGGAGAATTGTGGTGTATGTAGGTTAGCCCACTCTACATGTACATGAACTTGTGCTGTGCTAGTGAAAACGCCATCTGAAACGCTCACATTCAGACTGACAGTTGGTGGCATCCGCTGTGTGCGCCGCTGTCCACTTAGACTCAGTATCCCTGACGAAGAGTCCAAATCAAACAGCAATCGCTCGTTACCTAATACCAAACCATAATGTAGTCTGTCTATATCAGACTGATCTGCATCAGATGCCTGAATGCACATGACAAAGTGCCCTTTGGGTGCAAGTTCATAAACCGAAGCCTCATAAAGTAGTTGATTGAATACTGGAGCATTGTCGTTTGTGTCAGTCACCTGAACTGTGACTTGCACCTCAGTGCTAAGAGGAGGAAAGCCATTATCAGTTGCTTTGACAAAGAAAACATAGTGCTGGATGGTTTCGTGATCCAGGGACCGAGCAGTCAAGATCAGGCCACTGCTACTGTCAATATGGAAGTGGTCTGTGCTGTTGGTGCGATCAGGTATGATCTGGTACCGAACTGCTGCGTTTTTCTCAGAGTCTTTATCTGTCGCTTGCACCTGCAATGCAGGAGTTCCAATCATGGCTGATTCAGAGATTACTGCTTTATAAACAGGCTGTTCAAACACAGGTGCATTATCATTCATGTCTAAAACTGTCACCTCGACATCCACCTCTGCTCTAGCACCTGTGAGGCAGTCTGTTGCCCTAATGATTAGTTTGTGGATGGGGTTGGCCTCAAAGTCCAGCGGGGCAATAACACTGATAATGCCGGTATCGAATCCAATAGAGAAAAGGCTATCAGGGTTGCCGTGTGTGATGGTGTAGAGAACATTCTGTCCTTCTGGACTGCTGGCATTTATTCCCAGAATTGGTGTGAATACTGGCACATCCTCGCTCACTTTAACAGTGTAGAATGGCCGGTCAAATACAGGCATTGCTCGGTTGACAACAGTGACAGGGAAGGTGATAGAAGAGGACAGGGATGGTGTGCCACTATCGCGAGCAAAAACCAGGATTTGGTATTCCACACTGGACAGATCAGCATCAAAGGACTGGCGTAATCTCAGCTCACCACTAATACGGTCCATTTCAAAGTGCCCTAGCTCATCCTGCAGGAAGTAACTGACTTCCCCATTTGGACCCTTATCACTGTCCACAGCTGTGACACAAAATATGGACACCCCTGGCTCTGCCTCCACTTGCACTGCTGCATAATATGGAAGTCCGACAAAAACAGGTGCATTGTCGTTGACGTCTGCGACACGTATGCGAACAAGTGCCCTTGCAACACGCAACCTGTCTTCCTCTCGACTTGCCTGCACTACAAGTCCATACTCCTCGTTCTCCTCTCTGTCTAAGGGGACTCCTACTGTCTCTATAGCTCCAGATGTGGGACGGATTCTAAACCTCCCTCCAGAATTTAGCAAAGTATACCGTAGTGGCTCATTTAATTTGTTGCCAAGTGCTGTAACTACAGCAACAGTTGTCACGTTAGCATCGTTCTCTTGAATGTTAGCATTGTAGATGCTGTGTGTGAATGCCAGGCCACTGTCAAGTGCCTCACGCACAAGAATGGTCACCAGAGCAGTGCTGGAGAAGCGTCCATCTGATACACGAACATTAAACCGGAAACGGTCTTTTCCAAAGGTGCTGTTTCGGACTGTGATTAGACCAGATCTTGACTCTACAGCAAAGTGCTCCAAACTAGTGTCAGAGAGTGAGTAGATAAGGTCAGATTGACCGTCTCCATCAGGATCTGAGGCTGAGACTCTTAAGGCTTCCACTCCCGCGTAGGTAGGAAGTAAAAGAATGGCTTCATAGAAATCCTGGGAAAACTGTGGTGCACAGTCATTAATGTCTTGCACTTGGATGGTGACTTCTGCAGGATGTTCAGCTGAGAGCTGTGGATGCCCACTGTCCCTTACGTTCACGTGAAAATGGAACATTGGTGTTTTTTCATGGTCCAGTTGAGCAATGGTTCTAATGGAACCAGTTCCAGCATCTACTGTAAAGAAGCGCCTGGCATTCTCTTCTTGGATCTGATACACTAATAAGGCGTTATGGTTCCGGTCAGCATCTGTTGCCCGTATAACCAAAGGCTCGCCTGATTCACTCATCACTACACTGTTCAGCCCTACCCCTTCAATAATGTCACCCCAGTAATGTAGCTGCTGGAACACAGGGGCATTGTCATTCCGGTCAAGTACGACAACCGTTACAGTGGCATTGGATGACTGGCCGGCCATGTTGGTAGCCGTGATGGTTAGCATGTAAGAAGAAATCGTCTCAAAATCGAGCACTTTTTGAGTTGTGATCACACCACTGTACTGGTTAATGCGGAATGTCCGACCTCCGTTACCGTGACGGATTTCGTACGTTAGTGTAGACAAGCTAAGGGCTGTTACAGTGGTTACTGAAGTTCCGATTGCAACACCTTCAGCAACCTCTGCCTGATACTCGTTTTGAGGAAATTTGGGGCCTGCATTGTTAGAGAGAGTCACAGCGATGCGAACAACAGCCGTGGAAGATAAAGAGGGTGAGCCATGATCCACAGCTTTTACAATTAACACATAGTGACCGATGGTGGACAACTCCAGTTCCCGAGCCACTGAGACGATTCCCAGAATTGGATCGATCCGGAATGTGTTCCCAGTGTTACCTGTAGAGGCAACAAAACACAGACGTGTAGTATTAGTATGAGAGTTATTAACTTCATTTCAACACTACTGATATAAAAAGATACTGTATTTCGGTACAATGTATTGCAGCTTTAATATTTATTCTACATTTGTATTTTAAAGCAACAAACTTAAGGAACACTCAATATTACACTCACAATAAGCATGTTACACACATTTGGAGTGAAAGGTTTTGTGTGTGTGTGTGTGTGTCTACCTGATTCTATACTGTAGCTTATCTGAGCATTCTGGCCTTTGTCTTTATCCAAAGCCGTTACCGTTATGACGGCAGAGCCGAGTGCCGCAGATTCGTATACCTGTCCGTCATACATCGCCATGGTAAACTGGGGAGTGTGGTCATTTACATCCTCTACACCAATGAGAACACGAGCAAGGCTCCGCCTGTACGGGAACTCCTGATCTTTTACCTGAGAGAGCGAGAGAGAGAGAGAGAGAGAGAAGACAATGCAGAAGACAGAGAGAGGGAACAGAAAAGAAGAGAAAATTAGAGAGAAAATAAGTATAAGTAAATTTTATTGCCTCAGTGAAATAGCAACAGACAGCAATTACACACACACACACACACACGGATAAAATCTCTCGGTGGATTACAATAACACATTTCATCTGTTTCACAGGCTGCAGGAATATTTATGAGGTGCGTGTGCACACGCGCACACACACACACACACACACCCACACACACACACAGAGGAGCGCTGAAACAGAGCGTGAGTGTGATCAGATCGATAATTAGATTGCTGTGCCGGGAGATGACATTAACAGACACAAATACTCACACAAACACACACAATGTACCAATGTACACACAACTGCAAGTGAGGAAGAAATAAGAAACAAAATAGAGAATTAATGATGAAAAAAGTATAGGGGAAAATTATAGAAAAGGGGAAAAGTTCTACCTTATATGGGGGGGAGAGAGAGAGAGAGAGAGCGAGAGAGAGAGAGAGAGAGAGAGAGAGAGAGAGAGAGAGAAGGAAAAAAGGAAAGACAACAGTTAGCAGAGGGAGAGACAGATCAAAAGGAAGACAGACGATGGGGAGAGACAGACGTAGGGAGGTACTGAGCTATAAAACTGAGAGACAGATAAGAGCTCTTTGTCCTTTTTTAACCTTGGCTACAGAATAAAATACAGAGAGAGAGAGAGAAAGAGAGAGAGAGAAGGAGAGAGAGAGAGAGAGAGAATCATCTTCATGCTAATTGTATGCACAGAGAAGAGAGTTTCCTGAATTTGCACTTGTGTATTCAGTTGCTAGTTCACAGTTTAGGAGATTAGCACATATCTGAGGCACGCAAAAGCTAGCTGTATGAGGGAAAATTCCATTTATGTCATAACACAATGTTATTCGCTTAGGTGTTTATCGTGGCTGTGTTTTCGCCAGACGGATTAGCTCAACTACTTAGCTAAGGGACGATTAGCTAGCTATGTTAGTGCCTCATTTCAGCCTCTTGAATAATCAAGATGTCTCACTAACAGATATTAAGTTAATAATTTGTAGTGTGATTTAAAAAAGTTCTAGTAGTGTTATCTTGATAAGAACTAGCATTTAGTGTTCTGTGTATCCTGTCAGGGATTAGCTCAGAGTGTTGATTTAAGTACAGTGCTAAACTAGAGAGCTAAACCCTAGTATCTGATGATACTAATAGCTAGCAAACAATTAGCTGGCTATCAAACAATATTGAAATTATTTTAGCTAGCTTATCCTGTTGACTGTCGCACTATAGATATAGCATTTCACAATAGACACATTTCAGGTATAAGCACAGCGTTACCATGACAGAGAGGACATGTTGTGTGTTTGTCTCGTGGTCAAGGCGCTGTGAGGTAAACACATGGCCTGTGTTTGCGTCAATGCGGAACAGACGCATGCTAGCAGGGTCCACGCTGCCCAACAGGGCAAAGGTCAAGCGATGATGCTCGTCTCGATCTGACGCCAAAACCTGTAGCACCTCCGTATCCGGGGGAGTGTCCTCTGCAACCATGACCTCATAGGTGGGCTGAGAGAACACCGGGGCATTGTCGTTCTGATCCAGCACAGTAATGAGAACCTGAAACATAATGACATATGTTGCCGTATGTATCACAATACTGTGTGTGTGTGTGTGTGTGTGTGTGTGTGTGTGTGTGTGTGTGTGTGTAGAGACCCCGCTAGCTCTTCTAATTATAAAGCAAGCAGTCGTGCACTTCCGCCTCACTCTGCTCCCTATGGCAACATGTGGAGATCCATCTGTGTGTGTCTGTGTGTGTGTGTGTGTGTGTGATGGTACAAATTAAATCAATTGGAAGGAATCTAGAATTTAATCAAAGTCTAGAATTTAGCCTCGCTGTTGTATAAATATTAGAAATTACAGCTATGAGCATGACTTTTTTGCATACATAAATGTGTGTTGTGTGATCAGGTGTGATGTGGTGTGTGTGTTTTTTGCATACATAAATGTGTGTGATATTGTGTGGTGTATGATGTGATGTGTGGTATGTGATGTGTGTGATCAGGTGTGTGTTTTGTTGTGTGTTGTGTGGTCAAGTATGATGTGCGGTGTATGATGTGTTGTGTTTTGTGATCAGGTATGATGTGTGTGATGTGGTATGTGATGTGTGTGATCAGGTGTGTGATCAGGTGTGATGTGAGTGATCATGTATGTGATCAGGTATAAGGTGTGTGATCAGGTGTGTTGTGAAAAAGTGAAAGTGACGTGACATACGGCTAAGTATGGTGACCCATACTCATATGTGTGGTATGTGATGTGTGTGATCAGGTGTGTGATGTGTGATCAGGTGTGTGATGTGTGATCAGGTATGTGACCAGGTGTGATGTGAGTGATCAGGTGTGTGACCAGGTGTGATGTGAGTGATCAGGTATGTGATCAGGTGTGAGGTGTGTGATCAGGTGTGTGATCAGGTGTGTGACCAGGTGTGATGTGAGTGATCAGGTGTGTGACCAGGTGTGATGTGAGTGATCAGGTATGTGACCAGGTGTGATGTGAGTGATCAGGTGTGTGATCAGGTGTGTGACCAGGTGTGATGTGAGTGATCAGGTGTGTGACCAGGTGTGATGTGAGTGATCAGGTATGTGATCAGGTGTGAGGTGTGTGATCAGGTGTGTGACCAGGTGTGATGTGAGTGATCAGGTATGTGACCAGGTGTGATGTGAGTGATCAGGTGTGTGATCAGGTATGTGACCAGGTGTGATGTGAGTGATCAAGTGTGTGATCAGGTGTGATGTGAGTGATCAGGAATGTGATCAGGTGTGAGGTGTGTGATCAGGTATGTGATCAGGTGTGTGACCAGGTGTGATGTGAGTGATCAGGTATGTGATAAGGTGTGAGGTGTGTGATCAGGTGTGTGATCAGGTGTGCGACCAGGTGTGATGTGAGTGATCAGGTATGTGATCAAGTGTGAGGTGTGTGATCAGATATGTTATCCGATGTGAGGTGTGTGATCAGGTGTGTGATCCGATGTGATGTGTGTGATCCGATGTGATGTGTGTGATCAGGTATGTGATCCGATGTGATGTGTGTGATCAGGTGTGTGATCAGGTGTGAGGTGTGTGATCAGGTGTGAGGTGAGTGATCAGGTATGTGATCAGGTGTGAGGTGTGTGATCAGGTATGTGATCCGATGTGAGGTGTGTGATCAGGTGTGTGATCAGATGTGAGGTGTGTGATCAGGTGTGTGACCAGGTGTGATGTGAGTGATCAGGTATGTGATCAGGTGTGAGGTGTGTGATCAGATATGTGATCCGATGTGAGGTGTGTGATCAGGTGTGTGATCTGATGTGTGTGATCAGGTGTGTGATCCGATGTGATGTGTGTGATCAGGTGTGTGATCCGATGTGATGTGTGTGATCAGGTGGGTGATCCGATGTGATGTGTGTGATCAGGTATGTGATCCGATGTGATGTGTGTGATCAGGTGTGTGATCAGGTGTGAGGTGTGTGATCAGGTGTGCGACCAGGTGTGATGTGAGTGATCAGGTATGTGATCAGGTGTGAGGTGTGTGATCAGGTATGTGATCAGGTGTGAGGTGTGTGATCAGGTATGTGATCCGATGTGAGGTGTGTGATCAGGTGTGTGATCAGGTGTGTGATCAGGTGTGAGGTGTGTGATCAGGTGTGTGACCAGGTGTGATGTGAGTGATCAGGTATGTGATCAGGTGTGTGATCAGGTGTGTTGTGTCATATGTGATGTGTGTGATCAGGTGTGTGATCAGGTGTGTAGTGTGGTATTTTTTCAGCATGACCCAACTCTTGATGCTCTGCTGAGCTTTGTGTCTTTTGAATGATTTTCTTTGGAAGAGTGCGAGTTGTCGAGCGACACTGAGTGTGAGGAATGTGCTTTATAAATAGAACCTTTTATTATTAATACATAGCATTAGCCGATGGCCGTAAGGCTTGACATGCCCTGGTTGCGACAAATCAAATCACACAGCAGCTCATTGCTTTGTATGCCTGAAATACCCTTGACTGTGTTTGGATGGAAGCCAAAATGAAATCATTCCATTCAGTCGATACAAAACAAATAGATTATTCTGAGATATTGAACTAGGATGAATTTCCTACATGACTGAACTAAAAGCTATATGGTTTCTGGACACCTGACCATCACAAGAACCTTGTAGTTGTTGAACATTCCGGATTTAATCCCCATTTCCTGTAATAATCAGCACCACTTTTCACTAAATGTTGGATTGCTGCTGGATAAATTTGTGTTCGATCAGCTACAAGAGCAATTGTGAGTGTATTTAAGACAAGCTCAGTGATGATGGAGCTCTTGTGGTAATTTATATACCAGAAAACCTCTCTGGTCGTATTTGGATCAGTTCCAACGTCTAATCAGTTCAGCTGCTGATTAAAGTGATCATTTTTAACATTTAAGCCCTCACGCTCGCCATATCATGCTAACGAGGCTCTCGAACAGACAAATGGAAAAGGACATCCTGAAAAAGATAATAGAAAAATAAAACGTGGCGGAATCCACTGTATCTGGAAGTTCTACCAGAAGAACTCTTTCACAGAGGTCCGTACTGAACAAACTGGCCATTGTTAATTATCTGGTAAAGTTTAGTGGGAGGGGGGCACGGTGGCTTAGTGGTTAGCACGTTCGCCTCACACCTCCAGGGTTGGGGGTTCGATTCCCACCTCCACCTTGTGTGTGTGGAGTTTGCATGTTCTCCCCGTGCCTCGGGGGTTTCCTCCGGGTACTCCGGTTTCCTCCCCCGGTCCAAAGACATGCATGGTAGGTTGATTGGCATCTCTGGAAAATTGTCCGGAGTGTGTGAGTGAATGAGAGTGTGTGTGTGTGCCCTGCAATGGGTTGGCACTCCGTCCAGGGTGTATCCTGCCTTGATGCCCGATGACACCTGAGACAGGCACAGGCTCCCCGTGACCCGAGGTAGTTCGGATAAGCGGTAGAAGATGAGAGAATGAGTGAGTGAGTGAATGAGTGAGTTTAGTGTGTGAGTGAGTATTCTGTTATTTACAGAAAAAAGGGTAGAATAAAAAGAGACACAAATGATATTTTCAACTGTATAAAGAGTTTTCAGTTACTGAAACTGGGATGTGTGTGTGTGTGTTTCAAAACTTCAACCTCACTGTGTGCAACTGTGTAAACCACACTGAGTTACAGGAATCCGACATAATCCTGGCATCTGAGGACCTGCATAAGTGTGTGTGTGCTTAGGGATTTGCAGCCTCACAGCAGACATATAAATCATAACCACCATCTGAAGGTGTGTGTGTGTGTGTGTGTGTGTGTACCTGTGTGTAGGCTGTGTTGGTCCCATCTGTCACCTCCACTGTGAGGTTGTAGAAGGATCTCTGCTCAGCATCCAGAGCTTTCGCGATGATGATCGTCCCAACGGCCTTCTCAACATCAAACTCACTCTCTTCATCCCCACCTTACACACACACACACACACACACACAAAAACATACACACACACACACACACACACAATGTTCAGTTTCTTATAACAAAATCAAAAACTGTGTTATACACACATTTTACACACATTTCTCTCTCTCTCTCTCTCTCTCTCTCTCTCTCACACACACACACACACACACACACAGACATGCAATTTATACATGTTAATCATTTATCAGGTACATACACACACACACACACATTCTACTTTTCACTCTATTGGCTGTTTAATGGAGCATTTAATCAGGCAGGGTCAAGAGTAGCCTAGGGGATGGTTACCCCAAGGCTACTCTTGTTCTCTCTGTCTCACACACGCACACACACGCACACACGCACACACACACACATTTACTGAAACTTAAATTATGTTATATATACACACATTGTGATCACATTTTACCCACAATCCCCTGAAGTACAATGACTAGCCAACTAGAGAGCAGCACTGCACAACAACAGGGCATGATGGGTAAGCACAGCTGATGACCAAACAGCAACAGAGCGAGAGAGAGAGAGAGAGAGAGAGAGAGAGAGAGAGAGAGAGAGAGAGAGAGAGAGAGAGAGAGAGAGAGAGAGAGAGAGAGAGAGAAAAGAGATAGATAGAGAGAGAGAGAGAGAGACTGAGAGAGAGAGACTGAGAGAGACTGAGAGAGAGAGAGTGAGAGAGAAAGAGAGAGACTGAGAGTGAGAGACTGAGAGAGACTGAGAGAAACTGAGAGAGAGAAAGAGAGAGAGAGACTGAGAAAGAGAGTGAGAGAGAAAGAGAGAGAGAGAGAGAGACTGAGAGAGAGGGAGAGAGAGATTGAGAGAGAGAGAGAGAGAGAGAGAGAGAGGAGGGCTGATACCTTCTTTAGAACAGTTGCTGCCACAGGCAGTCTGGAGAACAAAGAACATCTCACGGAAAGGACGTGGCCCTTCCCATAGGAAGCATTAAGGAAAAATAGAAGGAGAAAGAGAGATGGAGGAATAGGAAGAGATTGAGGGATGAAAAAAAGAAAAGAATTAGAAAAAAGGATAAGAACAGGATAAGAGCAGATCAAAGGGAAGTAGAGAAGAGAGGAGGATGGTCAGGATAGACGAGTTGTTTTAGAACGAGGTGTAGAGATGGAAGGAGTGAAAGAAAGAAAAAAAGATGTCAGGATAAAGAAAAGAAATAAGGAGGGAAACGGAAACAGAACAGGAGACCGATGCAGATGAAGAAAAAGAAAGGGATACAGAAGAAAGGTATTAAGTGAAGGAGTGGCACAACCAAGGAAGAGTGGCCATTGGAGGAGAAAAGAAAGAGGAAGAGAAGTGAATAGAAGAGAAAAGGAGAGAGAAAGAGAAATTGGGCTGTGACTCCTGAGCAAGAATGGAAAAAAAAAGAAAGGCAGAGCAACGGAGGAGTGCAAAGCAGCCACAGCCAAAGCAAGCAGAAAGTGTTTTAATACAGAATAAAGCATGCGTGGTGCATTATGGGAAATCTACCACAGTGATTATGTTGAGTTCCTGTCAGTGACCTGAACGTCCGAAATGTCGAAAAAGATCGGCTCAAGGTTTATAAATAATTATTCATTATAATCAAGTTCCCATTAAAGGGTAATGAAAAGTCATTAAAAAAAACATTAACATTAGCACGAAATATTCTTGTTTTATTGTCGATTGTTGACATCTATAGACTAGAACCGTCATGGGAACAGGAAGATGCAAGCAGTCGCCATGGTAACTGTGAAAAATCTTGGTTCTGTGAAACAAACGTTTATCCTAAAATACATTTCATTAGAAGCCAAAATGCACGTGTGTATGTGTAAACTATAGATCCGGTAAATAATCGGGAAATTCCTCACCTGTGATGTCAAACCACAAGGGGGCGGAGCCCTGCTGTTGGGCCGAGACCACGCCCACAATATCAGCCACTTTATCACTTTCCATGACGGTGAAGTTGTAAAGCGGCTCTTCGAAAGCCAGCGGCACCGAGCTTGGTGGTGGACGACGGATCCATTCAATATGCAACCGAGCCGTTGCCCAGCGCTGAGGGCGGCCGTTATCCACCGCCTTCACCTGGGGTCAAAGGTCAAACACACTTTAAACCAGTTCACTGCATAAATACTAAAGTGTAAATGCATCAAAACTATATTTCAGATCATTCTTAAAGGTGCGGTGCACGATGTTTGAAAGTCAATATTGACATTTGAAATCACCAAAACAAACACGCCCCTAACCCAAATGGGTGTCACTCCTGTTTTGATAGCTCCGCCCACACATACATACGTAACCCAGGCAACTATTATGGCGGAACCTGCTGGGGCGGCTGGC
>NC_083474.1:2073063-2083063 GCF_030014155.1 Tachysurus vachellii
GAGAGAGAGAGAGAGAGAGAGAGAGAGAGAGATTGATAAAGAGTTGACAAATGAAGCAGAGAATACTGTAGCCTACACACACACACACACACACACACACACACACACACACACATACTTTACAGTTTGCCAGTTGTTGCCAAGTCTCAGCAAAATTTCTTGCCCGGCTACATCTTAAAAACAGAACAAAAGCCCTGAACTTATCCCAAATGTTCAGGCTCTGAAAAAGAGAGCTGCGTTTTTTTCTCTTTGTAACCTTTGCGTTGGGAACAAGTCGGCTGTGCTGTGCATGCATTACTGATTTGCAGTATTTGCAACACGCTCCATATTCCTGCTTTTCTTCTCTACCCGCCTTTGCAAAATAATGGGGCAGTTGTGGCTCAAACAGTGACAACAGGGCAGTCGTAGATCAAACAGGACCAACTGGGGCAGTCGTAGATCAAACAGGACCAACTGGGGCAGTCGTAGATCAAACAGGACCAACTGGGGCAGTGGTAGATCAAACAGGACCAACTGGGGCAGTGGTAGCTCAAACAAGGACAAAAAGGGCAGTGGTAGCTCGAACAGGGACAAAAAGGGCAGTGGTAGCTCAAACAGGGACAAAAAGGGCAGTGGTAGCTCGAACAGGGACAAAAAGAGCAGTGGTAGCTCAAACAGGACCAACTGGGGCAGTGGTATCTCAAACAGGGACAAAAAGGGCAGTGGTAGCTCAAACAGGACCAACTGGGGCAGTGGTAGCTCAAACAGGGACAAAAAGGGCAGTGGTAGCTCAAACAGGGACAAAAGGGCAGAGGTAGCTCAAACAGGACCAACTGGGGCAGTGGTAGCTCAAACAGGGACAAAAAGGGCAGTGGTAGCTCGAACAGGGACAAAAAGGGCAGTGGTAGCTCAAACAGGGACAAAAAGGGCAGTGGTAGCTCAAACAGGGACAAAAAGGGCAGAGGTAGCTCAAACAGGACCAACTGGGGCAGTGGTAGCTCAAACAGGGACAAAAAGGGCAGTGGTAGCTCGAACAGGGACAAAAAGGGCAGTGGTAGCTCAAACAGGGACAAAAAGGGCAGTGGTAGCTCAAACAGGGACAAAAAGGGCAGAGGTAGCTCGAACAGGGACAAAAGGGGCAGTGGTAGCTCAAACAGGGACAAAAAGGGCAGTGGTAGCTCAAACAGGGACAAAAAGGGCAGAGGTAGCTCAAACAGGACCAACTGGGGCAGTGGTAGCTCAAACAGGGACAACAGGGAAGTGTAGGATCAAACAGTGATAACAGGGGCAGTGGCAGATCAAAACGATACAACAGGAACAACGGTGGCTCAAACTTGTAAGATGCAGGGTTGTTGATCAGAAAGGTTAAAGCCTCCACACTGCCAACTGTTGGGCCCTTGAGCATGGCCCTTGATCATGGCAGTATCATGTCTGACCATGATACTACTAAGTTGGTATATGTAAAGAAAAGAATTTCACTGTAATGAATATATGAGAAATAAAGCCTTCTTCTTAAAGTGTTACCATCATGCCTTAATTGGAGCTTGAGAAAATCCTACTCTAATTGGTTAACATATGCTATGGAAGCATTCCCATTAGTAGCATTTGTGTCAGCATGCTGATGTGTGAACATTCTGGAAATCAGCATAGTATTAAATACACATGTAACGTACCAGAGGTCCCTCACTCTGAGCAACAGAGTTAAAACAGGTGGAGATCATTCTTTCATGAAGCGCCTGAGCAATCATAAGGAATCATCTGCACTTGTGAAGTGACCAACAAGTCACGACAATCACATTGACTTACATGCATTATAGGTGCTACACAAAAATGTTAGAACAATTAAAATACTCTTTTCAGAAGCTATGACACCAGCTCCACACCACTGCAATCTACACTGCATGACAAGGCAGTTGTGAAGACGATCATTTTACCCGACTTGGCAATCTATTTCCAGTTACAGTGCCTCCTCAGATGCTGCTACAGAACTCATTAAGTTTCAATCTATCATTTACTCTGTTCAAATTCTCTTCTTGCCAGGAGACTGACATTCACTAAGTGTTGCTGTTCTGGGATGTGACACTCTCTGTCACGTTCCATCATTACTTAATCCTGGTCAGGATTGTAAGGAAAACAGGGAATACTAGTCGAACAGGACAGGGGGTTCTTAAGGACCAAGGTTGGAACTTGTTCACTAAACATTTGCATTATTTAGTAGACACTCTTTTCCAGAGCGATTTGCATTTTTATATAACAGAGTTAAGGGCCTTGCTGTTTATGGGGTTCATTCATTCATTTACTCATTTTCTACCGCTTATCCGAACTACCTCGGGTCACGGGGAGCCTGTGCCTATCTCAGGCGTCATCGGGCATCAAGGCAGGATACACCCTGGACGGAGTGCCAACCCATCGCAGGGCACACACACACACTCTCATTCACTCACACAATCACACACTACGGACAATTTTCCAGAGATGCCAATCAACCTACCATGCATGTCTTTGGACCGGCGGAGGAAACCGGAGTACCCGGAGGAAACCCCCGAGGCACGGGGAGAACATGCAAACTCCACACACACAAGGCGGAGGCGGGAATTGAACCCCCAACCCTGTAGGTGTGAGAAAAACGTGCTAACCGTGCCCCCTGCTTAAGGGGAGTTAGAATCCCAGGTCCCCCTATCTACCACTGCTGGGTCCCTGAGCACCTGCCAATTCCTGTCAGTGTTATAGCAGTGGATGCTTTGTGGACCTGAGACTTGAACTCACAACCTTCCGATCAGTGCTCCAATATGGGGTCAGAATTGTTTCGTTATTCTGAATAAATATACTATGATCCACAAATAAATATATAAATATATATATAAAATATATAATTTGTGGATTTGAAACATTTCTAACGTCAAGACGTGCACAAAAATCCACAAATAGGTGGACTCCGCCCACCGTCTACTCCAGCCAATCGGACAACGGTCTCAATCGGACAACCAACGGTTGGTTGGAGGTAGACCGTGGCACGATTGGTCAGCGCCACGTCTCATCAATTAAATATATATTTCTAAATATTTTTTTATTTGCAAATCCCATTTTATTTATTTGTGAATTTCATTTCTTTTTGTGGAATTTGTAACATATATTTACGGTTTGCTTATTGTGCATTTGTTGATTTAAAAAAATATTTGTGAAACTCTTTTTTTCATCATAGGATCATAGTATATTTATTCAGAATAACGAAACAATTCTGACCCCATACTCCAATCCCTTAAACACTAAGCTACAGATACACCAGGTGCTACCAATTTACACTCACTACGGTAGAAGGACTCCACAATTGCAGGAAATGGAGAACATTTGAACTCAGAAGTAGATAGCACAAGCTGCTCCTCTGGAGTGTCTTGGGCTAAAACCAGCTTACTTAGCTGCTTTGTTACCCATTAAATCTGAATATCCCTGTATGCTAGGAAACACACACACACACCTCAAACACACACTTACTTCTGACAGGAAGTAGACTGACAGCAGAGTTTTAACGATGGGATTATTCTCTTTCATGTCTGCTGCATGACCTAGTTAAGGAATGATAAGTGTGAAGAAACTGTGTGTGTGTGTGTGTGTGTGTGTGTGTGAGAGAGAGAGAGAGAGAGAATTATCTATCAATATAATGATCTATATGTATGATGAAATATAAATGAGATCCCAATTATCTACATCCTGTAACAGTTCACTGTGTATGTAGGTGTGTGTGTGTGTGTGTGTTACAGATGGGCACAGCTGGTGCATAACTTGTTCATGCAGTGTTCACACTGCATGAATGTCACTTCAGCACAGGAGGGTTTAACCTCACACACACACACACACACACACACACACACACACACACACACACACACACACACACACACACACACACACAATATCTCTGTCGTTCTGTAATTACTTATCCTTCTCAAGTGTGTGAGTAGTTGAAATATTTCTACGGAGGCACCTGTATCCTAGCAACCCAAATAAAAGGGAATGTGTAACGGCTCCAACCGAACTGTCTGCCTTAACTGCGGTATTTACACACACGTCGTGTCCCATCTGAAACTCCCAAGGTAGGAAGCATTTCAGGACAGCATTTGCACGCTCCCAGGAGAAAAGCTGTCCCGATTGGAGGACAAAAAAATACAAATGTGCCTGAATTTCCCGACTCATAGCTGAACAAATACAGTATTATAAGTTTGTCAACAGGTCATTCCAGGATGAAAAATAAGCTAACATGACACACCTTCACAACATACGAAGCTAGCTTTTTTATCAAATAAGTTGATAGCGATAAGCTAAATAGTAATCGACTAGCTGATTAACAAGTTAATATTACTTAACTATGTACTTAAATATTTAGTAAGGTTGCTAATAAGCTGAAATGACAAGCAGCTAAAACTATGTAACTAATAGCATCCTAAACATCTAGAAAAAGTGATTATTACTATGCTAAGCAGCTAGAAAATAAATAAAGACAGAGTTTCAGCCAGTCACAAATCTGATACTTATATCAACACTACATTTCCAGTCAGTTTCCTCAAATGTGCTTACCTTTGCTAGTCAAGCTGCATAATTTTGTTAGTTAAATAGCTCAATATGCTAACATGAAAATTATCTGTCTAAACAATAAATAATAATTAAAACTCTCTAGCAAGAGAAAAGTAAGCAATTTCATTATGTAAACAACTCTATCAGGTAGCTAGCAAGCTAGCTAGCTTGAGGTTATGATGAAAAATGACTACGTTTGTGATTAGCTGAGAGAAATGAACCCCAGATTTAACCCTCACTGTCCAAAAGAAGTTGTTTAACTACTTAGGTTTCTGCCAAATGTTATTGACGTTTGTGTGAGTTTGTTGTAAAATAAACCAAGTGACTCATTGAACTAGCTATCACAGATGCTAACACAAGATGTTAAAAATGGACGCCGTGTGCCATGTGAGTTATTGTAGAGAGGAAAAATACACACAAATGAGCTCAGGAAAACAATGACTAATCCTAACGTATGAAACATAGCTTTAATTAACTCAAACCAATTATCCCTCTATCAGGAGTGTGTGTGTGTTATCTTGGCATGTGTCAGACATGAGTGTGTGTATGCCTGCTGCTGCAAACAAGCTGCACAAACGTGGGAGGTTTAGACCCTGACGATGTAGAACAGCTTGCACTAGACTACTGTTGTGTGTGTGTGTGTGTGTGTGTGTGTGTGTGTGTGTACAAGCATTTCTATTTCTGCTGTGTACTTATTGAAAAGAACACACTTCTGTGACCTTGCATTAGAAAGAAAGTAGATTCGAGCTAAGTTTAACCTCACAATTCAGCAGTCTCAGCATGCCTGGCTAGCAACACACTGACCACAATCACACTAAGAAACGAACATAACAAATGCAGTATAACAACTACTTATAAAACACTAACAAACGGATAAATTATCATAAATAACAGATTAGCATGTCCATCGTGAGCATGCTAAAAAATGGACAATTTTCTGTAAAAATAGGAGTTCCACTTTGTAAGAAATTACACCCAAATTCCACTCCAAGGTACACATCTAAAAGAGCTCATTCCTAAAAGGGTTTAAGTATCATAAGGTAATACGTTTAGGACTCTAAACGTATAAAGTTGATTCAATTATAAATATGGGAACGGCAGCAGGACATTAAGCATCATCACGAACAAAGGGTCTACGTGACTGCGATTACCATTTAAAGTGACCATTTGGTTTATAACAACTGTAACAATACCAAGCCAAGGTCTGCGTGACCGTGATGACCATTTAAAGGGACTATTTGACTGATAACAATTGTAACAATAACAAGACAAGGTATACGTGACTGTGATTAACTGTGATTTAAAGACATCTGGCTAAATAAAGGTGTGACCCAGCCATTTGGGAGACACTCAGCTCTTACGCTCAATACACAATCACAGCAGAACCTCATTTAAACTACAAAGAGGAAAACAGTATAAAATGCGTGAGCAGGATATGCTGGGTTCTTGTCTGGGTTCTTGTTGACTCCGATGAACCCAAAGTACGTCATGTATTTTGTCACTGCTATGCTGGAATAAACTTCTTGTTCTTCATTAAGATCTTCACCATCATCGTCTTATTTTTACACTACGCATTTTTTATTTCTTACAACTTCTACCTACACTATAAAATCTGTAACTTCTAACCTTGACTTTATGTATGACATCATAACAAGTGAAAGGCTCCACCACCCCATTTAACCCTGCTTATTACCACATGCATGAATGATGAACAAGCTAAAATCCAATTTGTCTACAAATTATTTTCCAGACAAGAGCTCTGAAACTTTCACAAAGCCAGAATATTTTTCTTTATGATTGAGTTGAGTGTCGCTTGTAAACCGACCATTTAGGACAGGGGTGTCAAACTCAGGCCCGCGGGCCAAATATAATTACACCAAATTTGGCCCACAGGCCTGAGTTTGACACCCCTGTCCTAAATCATAAAGAAAAATATTCTGGCTTTGTGAAAGTTTCAGAGATCATATCAAATGTGCATTACAGCTGGCTAGCCGCATGCTCCGCTAATACTACAAATCCCAGAATGCCTTGCCACTGTATTGACATGTAGTCACGAACAGCAAGCGCCCCTCATTCTCTGTTGACAGTCGTTAATAACCGTGCTACAGTCACATCAGGCAAGTTAACTCCACCCTCCACAAAAATGGCCAAACGAATGATGGACAATAGGAGCTTTCAAGACAGGTGGGAGGCAGATTATTTGTTCACGAATATAAGGGACAGACCTGTTTGTCTTGTGGGCGGAGCTAACGTGTCTGTAACGAAAGAATATAACATAAGAATACACTAGTCGAAAAGTTGGATTTTCATTGAATGAAATTATTATTTTTGGTTGTTTTGTTGTTGGTTTTGAAAAAGATCCACTTCAAAAAGGAACTTAAAATGATCCAGTGAGAGGCATCATTTATTTATTTATTTAAATAAGAAATGAACACCACTGATTATTTATCTTTTATATCTTTTATTTCAAATTTAATTTCTTATGTGTTTGTAATATCAAGCTCTGGTTGTTCCAAATCCTGTGTTCAAGCAAACCTAAATTTTGTTTCCATATGAAAAAGGTTGAACATTACACATCAGTTGCAGTTAATTTTTCAATAAATATTCAGTTTGGCCCGTGACTTTATCTCAGTTTTATATTTTGGCCCACTGTGAATTTGAGTTTGACATCCCTGGTCTAGGATATACTGTAACAGCTGAGTCTTGTAGCTTAGCTTTCTTGAAGCTAGCAGTTTCTTAGCTAGCTCTTTGTGCTGATATTTGTAATTAGCAAAGCAGTGTGAGTGAGCATAATCAGGGAACAAACCAGGGAAGCTAATACCGGCTACATTTCATAACAACGTATAAATTTAACTGTATGTCATTAGTAAAGACTTCAAGTCGCTCTGTAAGGTTAGCAAGGAGTGCTAAAATGTAAACATAACAAGTGGACAAAATAAATGTCCATGTTTAGCATAAACAGGCTAAACAGAAAGATCACTCTAACTACTGGAGCTGTTTATGGAAGGTTTGATTGAAAATCGTCAGCAGTATATCGTGTGTTACTGAATCAGCTGCCTTTAGCATGTGCTAATTACACAAATGACAAAAATGTCTCCGAATTTAATTATATCCTTTTTTTATCCTCTCACTCTCTGACTCACAACCACACAGATAATCATTGTTGTTGAATGAAATTGGATTAAAGCAGGTGGCATTAAGAAACCTGTATGACAGCAAACACGACATTCAGGTGCAAAGGATCATGGGAGATCTAATTTTAGGTGAGAAAACATGCACTTGCTCAACTTCACACCTCTGTGAAGCGATAAATGGAACATGAGCTTTATTCACCTCATCGTTACGGAAAGAGGAAGACAGATAGATAGGTAGAAAGAAATGGACAATAACTGTATTAGAGAGAGAGAGAGAGAGAGAGAGAGAGAGAGAGAGAGAGAGAGAGAGAGATTTTTGAGAAGAGTATGAGGGACACTGATGGAGAGAAAATGTGTAAAAGAAAAGGCATACAAGATGAACAGAAAGAAAAAAAGATCTGTCAGTGCTGCATTTCTGTCCATTCAGGGTGTTATTAAGGGAGTATATTTAGGACCTCATATCTCAGCACTTTGTGTGTGTGTGTGTTTGTGTGTGTGTGTTTCAGGACTTGCAGCCTCACTGTGGACTAAATAAACCACACTGAGTTACAGGAATCTGACATAATCCTGCTATCTGGGGACCTGTGTGTGTGTGTGTGTTTGTGCTTTATAGGACAGCTAGATTTAAGTGTGCTAGATTTAATTTGTTTATTTTTGCTGCAATCATAAAATCTTTCTGTTGTTCTGATATGAAACAATTCAGCTAAAAAAGCTAACAATTTAGCTATCAAATTTTACAAAATAAATCACAAATATGATCTAACTGGGCTTTAAAGTGGATGCTGATCTTAAATTGGATAGCCAAATTAGCGCAATGGTGAAGTACAGCTTTTTTCAAATAAGGCGCCTGGCAAAAATAAAACCTCTTGTTAGGCAACAATTTGAGACGGTAAATCCATGCCTTTATTACATCTCGACTGGATTACTGTAACGCACTCGATATTGGTCTTAGCCAGTCTTCTCTGTCTCGTATTCAATACATTTACAGCATTTAGAAGACGCCCTTATATCCAGAGTGACTTACATTTTTATCTCACTCTTATACAACTGAGCAATTGAGGGTTAAGGGCCTTGCTCAGGGGCCCAGTAGTGGCAGCTTGGTGGACGTGGGAATTGAACTCACAACCTAGGCTACACATCCCCCGTGACCATATAACGCCAATTTTGGCCTCACTTCACTGGCTGCCGATGTATTATAGGGTTTAGTTTTATTTTAAGTCCTTTTATTTGTTTTTAAATGTGTAAATAGTCAGAACCCGACATACCTTACTGAACTGCTTCACCCCTACAGTCCTGCCCGTTTGCTCAGGTCAGCTGTTCAATTCATTGACACCAAAAGGTCAAAGAGGAAGCCGAGCTTTCTCTGTTGCTGAATTATTGCTGTTATTATTCTGTTTTGTTACTATTTAATTATTTTATTATCTGTATTTTATGATGTACAGCACTTTGTGTTCAGCTTTTTTTATTATTATTATTATTATTATTATTATTATTATTATTATTGTAAGACTTATATGCCTCAGTGCCGACAGAGAAATATCCCAAAATGTCTGTGAAAGTCTCTTTTCTAGTCAGTATATGATAATTACAATTATTCCCATGTGACCTAAATCACCGTATCCTCGATTATTTTTTATTTATTTCTTATTTATCCTCATCAGCAGCTTTATCCTGGTTGTGGTCATGAACTGTGTCCCAGGAGAACTCGGTCTGAGAAGAGAATACACCTGGGACACCAATCCATCACAGGTCATTACTGCGGAACATCTAGCGGTTGATACCCTGCGGCTTTGCACCGCACAGTAACCAAGGTAACTCGAACGTTAAGGGAACGTTTACAGGCGTCATGGCAACAAGCAAATGTACACGCTGTGACATACCGTGTGTTATAGCTAAGATGAATCTAATGTAGCTAACATCTAGCTAACCTGGGTCAGTTTGGTGTATTTACACACTAGCACCGATTTGTAGTAACTTCAATCTTGAAGTAGACTTTATTTTACTAACAGTTAACACATTTTAGCTTAAAAAGTAATCGCTTTAACAATTTTAAATTTGGTTTCATTTAATCAGAAGGAACTATTAGATCAGCTGTTTGTTAAAATTGTCCACATTGCAGCAGAAAATTAGCCATTAGGGGTCATAACAGTCTAGTGGCTAAGGTTGTTGGACGATTGATCGGAAGGTTGTATGTTCGACTCCTTTGTCCGCTAACCTTAACCCTCCATTGTATAAAATGAGATAATAATTTAATTCACTCTTGATAAAGGTGTCTGTCAAATGCATCCATTATTGTAAATTTAGCTAGCTATATTTTA
>NC_083474.1:2085563-2093063 GCF_030014155.1 Tachysurus vachellii
GTGTGTGTGTGTTCACTGCTGTGTGTGTGCACTTTGGATGGGTTAAATGCAGAGAACAAATTCTGAGTATGGGTCACCGTACTTAGCTGTATGTCACGTCACATATGCCATTAAGGCTCTGAAAGCGTATCGGGGTTCAAGCCCCAGCACTGCCAAGCTGCCACTTAATCCTCACTGCTCAAAAGGTGCTGTATCATGGTTGTGATCTGACCCCAACCTCCAAAGATGGGATATGCGAAGAAAGAATTTCACTGTGCTGCAATGTAGATGTGACAAAACAAAGGCTTCTATTCAACACAATGCTACCAACAAACACACAGTTTTTCTATGAGTTTGGAGACACTGCTAATGACTGACAACAATCACACTGACCTCAAAAAGTTTTAAAAAAAATAAATGAAGTTTAATGTCAGTCTGCTTAAAGTCACTGTGCAGGAAAATGCTAAATACTAGAGTTTCACTTGGAGGCAGATGGACAGGGATGTTTCGGCTCTGACGTGCCGTCTAGTGGATGCCGGATCGAATCCTCCAGATATACAAAAGATACAAAAGCCAGCATGTGAACAGTTCTGCTCATGTAGCAGCTGTGTGCGCACATGTATTCCTGGTGAAAATGTAGTATATTTGCACCTTTACTGATCTGATGGACTAACCCCAATGGTGTATGAAGATGGGATTGTGTTCTCGCTCTGTCTGAGGAAGTGACATATTCCAGCACTGAACTGTTGTCAAAAACAGTTAGACCCTCTTCGATATGAATAAACTGCTAATCAGTTACTACAGAGCTTTACAGAGCTTTGTTCTTGCCCCGGGGACAGAACACATATGGTTCCAAAAGAGCATTTAACATGTTACTGGATGATCCAAAGCTTCTGCCCAATAATTTTGCGTATCCATTATCCATTATGTTTAATCACCTATTAACTGAAAACTTGCTAGTGGAGACTTTTAGACCCTTCTTTTTGTCAGGGACTGTGAACAAGACGGTTATGTTTTCTAGATGAAGTAGGGAAAAAAATGTCAAAAGCACTTTCTATGCACTGTATAGAGAAAATGATTTGCATGGAGGAACAAATTTAGACCCACCGTCATGCTCTGAAGACTTGCTTGACTTGCCTTACAATGTCAGCAGAGACAAGACATCACATTGTAATAACCAGCACATAAGCCATAAACTGTGACCTTTAGAAATCAGTACACATCAGAGCGATCTAATTAAACCAGGCAGGAAGTTAATGAGCATACTAATTAAGTGAATCACTACGTTCATTTGGAATATATCAATTTGGCAAGAGTGTACCTGTCTCATCGTCGATGGTGAACCTTCCAAGGCCACTTCCATCACGGATGGAGTACTGAACCTCGCCGTCTCTGCCTGTATCGTCGTCGCGTGCTGAAACTCGGAGAACAGATGTCCCAATCCGAGCACTTTCCTTAACTGAAGCATTCACAGCAAAGTTGGAGAAATATGGTGCATAAAGGTTTTCATTTACATCTACTACCTCCACCTCTACAAAGCTAACCGATAGCAAAGAAACTGGCCGTCCTCTGTCTTTCGCACGGACCGTAAGGTTAAAGAATTGCTGAGTCTCATAATCCAACTCCTTTGTTAAACGAATAGCACCACTAGTCGCATCCACTTCGAAGCGGCCATCGTAGCTGCTACCGAGTGAATAGCGGACTTCTCCACCTGGACCGAGATCAGGGTCCTGAGTGTCGAGCCAGGCGATAACAGTACCAATCGGTAGATCCTCGAGAGCTCGAGCACTGATCACATTCGGGATAAATGCAGGAGGACAGTCATTGACGTCATCTAGTGTGATATGGAGTTTGGTTACAGAAAATTTCTGAGCGTTTCTTTCTGCACGGTCTCGTGCTTCCACTTTCAGTAAGAAAGACGGCGCGTATTCATGGTCCAACTGCCCGGCAACGTATACAATCCCACTGGAGCTGTTGATGCCAAACTGAGAGAAGCTTGTGAGCAAGGAATACTGGACCTCGCCATTTGATCCCTGATCTTTATCTGTTGCTTCTACCTGTATCACCTCTGTGCCAATGGGAGTGTTTTCAGGAATCCGTGCTCGGTATCCACTGTCTTGAAGAAACTGGGGAGCGTTGTCATTGGCATCCTCCACGTAGACAGTTAAGAGATGCCAAGCAGCTCTCTGTGGCTGGCCCAAATCATATAACGTAAGGTTTAGAATGTATCGGTCTGTTCTTTCCCGGTCTAACGGCAAGAAAATCCTGATCTCGCCATTGAGAGTGCCAATGTTAAAACTGCTGTCTGTGTTGCCATTGGAAATAGAGTAAAGTATTTGTCCATTAAATCCTGTGTCGCTGTCATATGCTTTCACCTGGAACACACTTGAGCCGATTTCCATATCCTCACGGACGGTGATATCTGTAGGGAAGGATTTGTCAAACTGAGGCGCTTGTCGGTTTACCGAGAACAAGTCAATGAAACCTTCCTCTATTTTGGGCTTGCTGTTGGCTTTGGCCTTATTGAGCAGCTTCTCTGCAAGTCTCTGAGCAACATGTGTCTCTATACAGCTGAAACTTTTCTGTGGGGATTTTCCCTGTGCTATGGATATATTCACAAACATAGGGTCGGAGAAAGTCTCCCCATCTGTGGCAGTAATTTTGAGGCTAAATGTGCTTTTGGGGTTTGCAGTATTAAGAGACCGGCGAAGAGTCAGGACCCCGGAATCGGGATTCAGATCAAAGAAGCCATGCTCGTTTCCTGAGATAATTTTATACTTTACAAGTTCCAACTCGTCAACGTCTATGGCAGACATCGTAGTGATGACCGCCCCGACTGACAAGTCCTGAGAAACCACACCGACGCAGGCGACTTTTTCAAACAGCGGCTTGTTATCGTTCACGTTCTCAATGTGCACCGTAATGTTCACTTCACTTTCTCTCCTGTAGGGGGCACCCCAGTCTGAAGCCCTCACTACAAAGCTGAAGCTTTCAGAGGACGACTCAAAGTCCAATTCCTGCATGGTTGTGATGGCTCCATTAAACTGGTGAATAGAGAATGGCAGTGGCATCAAATTTGCCATGCTGTATGTGATATAACTGTTTTCCCCATGATCTGCATCCAAAGCCGTAACCACAACAACTGTTGTCCCAACGGGGATGCTTTCGTTAACAAACACTTCGTATGACTGTTGTGTAAATACTGGAGCATTGTCATTTGCATCTTCTAGCAGCACCTGAACTTTAGCCTTCAGTTTACTGCCAACCTCAATGACCTCAAGCTCAAAATCTCGTTGTGTGAGCTTTGTGAGCCACCGCGATGTGCTAATCACTCCAGTCATACCATTGATGCTAAAAAACGCTGAATCTGCAGAAGGTGTGAGAATGTATTCAACATCAGCTGGTTCCAGATTAAGTTTTACTGCTAATACAATGGTTCTTGGGGGAACTATTTCACTTAGATTGACCTCATATACCTCCTTTTGGAAGCGCACTTCTACTGGGCTTGGATGAGAGATTTTAAGATGTACTACATGAACCTCTGATGATTTTTGTGGTGATCCCTGATCTCTTGCCTGCAAACTCAGATTCAGTCCAAAAGGGTAACTTTCCCACTCTAGATGCTCAGGCGCTTTAAGGACAAACTCACTTGATCTTTTCTTAGATCCTCCCTCCTCTCCTTCATTGTCTATTTCTATTCTTTCAATGCTAAACAGATTAAATGGGTCTCCGTCTACAATGTTTACTGCCTCAATCTCTCCGTTCAGTCCTGTATCAGCATCCTTAACTGTCATCACTGCCACTGCTGGTGTAGCATCAGCCCAAATGGGTGCTAGTGTCACAATATTCAGGTTGGGAGCATGCTCGTTGATCCGTTCCACATGGACAAAGAGTTTAGCAGTGCTGCTGACACCATTGTTGCCATAAAGCTTCATCCCTCGGTCCACCGCTTGGATTTCCAAATCGTACCTGTTTAGAGTGTCGACATTCAGCTTCCCGCTGAGAGAAACAACACCGCTCGTTGGGTGTACAGCAAAAAGTTCCATCCTTTCCTTGAAAAAATAGTAAAACTCCCCATTAGAGCCTGTGTCAGCATCCGTGGCTGTGACTTGAGCAATGCTGGTGCGCAATGGTGTGTTTTCAGCAATTGTGACCGAATAAGTTGTTGGGGAAAAAAGAGGTCTAAGGTCATTCATGTCTAGCACTTGTACACTCACTTTGGTCCATGCCTCCATAGTTTCACCCTTAACAGTTGCTTTGACTGTCAGCTGGTAGTTATCCTGAATCTCTCGATTCAGAATGGCAGCATTTCCTCCTTTGGTGCGTATACGGAGGAAGCAGAAGTCCCCAAGAGTGTATTCTTCTGCCTTGAAAAATCCCTCGTCGTCACCGGCCGTGATTCTGTAACGCACTTCCCATGAGCGCTGCTGGAGACCCATGCCCATTCGCACCTGGCTGACCGCGTATGTCCGCGCTGCTGAGTTCTCGTATACAGACACATGGTACAGCGTCTGTGTGAACTGAAGCCGTAGCCTGTCACCTTGGCAGCGAACCAGAGGAGGCGGTGACAGGAAGAACACAAGGGCCAGACGGAGGAGAGCGGCCCGAACGCCCGCCCAAAGGGCCATGATCATTGTCGTGCCATCACCAAATCCATTCTGTAGATAGACAGAGAGAGAGAGAGAGAGAGAGAGAGAGAGAGAGAGAGAGTTAGTTAGTTATCATATTCACAACTTTCAGGTATAGGAAAACATTTTATTTTTTTCTTTAACCAATTTTTTTTGCTAACTGTTAAACAAAAAAAAAAAACATTCCTCTTGTCAGAGGTGCTTCCATAAATGCCAGAGGTATGTAAAATAATTTGAGCAAATTTAATTTTATAATTACTAAAGGGGCATGAAATGATCAATGACTGTTGTGTTGAGACATCCATGAGGTTTAATAGAGTGAGAATTAGCAACAACTCTAATGGTAATTTCTGTCATCTAGGTTAGTGTGTAATTTGCTATACACACACTACAACTCAGAAATTTGAACACCCCACGAGTATTTTGATTAAAATGACCTAAACAATTTGAATCCAAAAATTTTTATTATTAAATGATTAGTGAACTAAAAAAACAACTACCAGAAAAATCATCTGTTATCATCATCATTTGTTATTCTGCACTTGTAGCACACCATATATGTATGTTCTGCAGTTAATACTCTCACCGTCTACAAGTATTTTATCTGCAAGCTTAACGGATTTACCCTGCTGGCCTGCCTGCCTTTAATAAAGCACTCATTAAGAATTGCATTAAGATGTGAGAGCGAGCAGTTAATAAGGTCCAGATTTCATTTTCTGAATCGAATTGCTACTCCGGATCGTTCTGTTTGGTCTGTAGCAATAATTGGGATTAAACTCTAATAAACTTAAGTAACTCCATATTTTTTTTTTCCAAGTGTGCTTGCGTGCATATCTTAGATGCTGCTCGACATGTTCTTGGTTGGTGTAACGGGTGTGAAGTTCTTCTTGAAAATAGGTCTAGTCCTGTGTTCATTAGGAACTGAATTCATTAGTAGACTCCATGCGTGATATTCACCCTATTTCCCCCCAATTATTCTGATATACAACCATATACCTAATTATGTGTTAGGGCTATTTCTTAATATTTATTAGCATTTGTGCTAAAGTGTATTTCCTATGTAATTTATACCCAAACACATCTGCGCTAAATACTGCTATGCTGAAGTTCCGTCTTGTCTTTCTTCCGCTATCAGTATAAAAGACTAGCGAAACCAGTTACCCCAAGTAATCAGCTATTCTATACTTAATGTCTATTATTTTTCCCAACCATGATTTCACACCTTTTCCCATCACCTTCCCACATTGAAGTGATGGATTTCGTTTTATTTATTTAGGTTATACGAGCCAATAACCACTGAATTAGTGGTTCAGGCTTCCGTACTTAAGACCTTCTGGAACTCCAGAATATGGAAACACTATCATTTATATTTGTTCTGAACCCTATTTTAGAGAATGACATCAGAATCTAGGCCTCAGAATGAACTCACACACACACATACACACACAATTACATATGAGAGAAAAACCAGCAAGGGAGTAGCACAACTGAGTCGCAAAATAATTACACAGAGCAAAAAAATCAAAAATACATTCAACACAAAAAACCCACATATCCTCAGGTTTCAGAAAGAACCTGCGGGTTCAGCAGTGTGTGTGTGTGTGTGTGTGTGTGTGTGTGTGTGTGTGTGTGTGTGTGTACTTGTTTTAGAATCTGATTGTTTTCCTGAACAACCCAAGGGATGGAGAAGCATCGGTTTAACCCACAGCAATGTAGCGCGCACACACACACACACACACACACACACACACACACACAGCATACCATGGCACCACAGTGGTCAGTCTGAGTATGATTCAGCAGGATACACACTCTCACACTCTCTCACACACTCTCTTTCTCACACATATACACACACGTGCACGCACACACACACACACACACTCTCAAATTGTGGTCTATAATTACCCAAAAAAAAAACGTGAAGATCAGCATGTTTTTTGCTCTGTCTTTGGCTCATTTTTCCTTCAATTTCTTTTCTCTGACTTTCTTTCTCTGCCTCTGTCACTTTCTCTTTTGACTTGACTAAAGCTACCAAGTGAGACTTTGTAATTAGCACCAGCTATCTCTCTGTTGCTGAACACTGGGAGTTAAATAATTGTAATTTACAGGTTAGCACTCGTTTGTAGTTTGTCTCATGTGTTTGTTGCCTGTCCAACAAAGGCCCAGATGATAAAGAAGCTAGTTAGAAGATAGACAATCAGATTCATACTAGCTTTGTTGAAAGATTAGCAAAGACTAGCAAAGCAAGCTAAGTGAACTAGCTACACACACTCACCAGAGGACATAATGGTCACACTGTACGTACACAACAAGAACAGATGAAACCGCAGCTCTGTCTTTATGTGTTAAACAGTAAATTAAAACTAAGTTCAGTTAGGAAGTAAATTTGTGGCGAACTGAAGAAACGTCGGGCCACAAACAAGATTTTTCCAGAGTATTTGTTTGGACCAAACATATATATATTTTTTTATTTAATGCATCGAACATGATTTGTGTAGAATTTAGAAAACCTCAGATAAAATCTGACACGTTGTTGTTCTTACTGTATGCTAGCTACCTCACACGTTGTTGTTCAGTCATGTGAACTAGCTTACTGTATACTAGCTACCTCACACATTGTCAGTCATGTGAACTAGCTTACTGTATGCTTGCTAGCTCACAAGTTGTTTGTCAGTCATGTGAACTAGCTTACTGTATGCTTGCTAGCTCACACGTTGTTGTTCAGTCATGTGCATAGCTAACTGTATGCTAGCTACCTCACACGTTGTTGTTCAGTCATGTGAACTAGCTTACTGTATACTAGCTAGCTCACACATTGTTTGTCAGTCATGTGAACTAGCTTACTGTATGCTAGCTAGCTCACACATTGTCAGTCATGTGAACTAGCTTA
>NC_083474.1:2103063-2128063 GCF_030014155.1 Tachysurus vachellii
ACACTCACACCCACACACACTCACATCCACACACACACTCACATCCACACACACACATGCACACACACTCACATGCATGCACACACACACACTCACACACACTCAAACACAAACACACATGCGGTCACACACACATCCATACACATATCCAAACACACACATCCACATGTGGGAACACATCCACACACACACTCAAATCCACACACATCCACACACTCACATCCACACACACATCCACACAGACACACGTGGGCACACACACATCCACACACACACACACACACATGGGCACACACATCCACACACACACTCATATCCACACACACATCCACACAGACACACGTGGGCACACACACATCCACACACACACACACACACACACACACACACGGGCACACACATCCACACACACTCATATCCACACACACACACTCACATCTACACACACATCCACACATCCATCCACACACACCCATATCCACACACACACACACACACACACACACACACACACACGGGCACACACATCCACACACACGTGGGCACACACACATCCCCACACACACACATCCACACACACACGTGGGCACACACACATCCACACACCACACACATGGGCACACACATCCACACACACTCATATCCACACACCCACATGTGCGCGCACACACACACACACTCACATCCATATTCTCTCTCTCTTCATTGCTGATTTGGCTTAACTATAGAAGCAGGAATTTCAATTCCTGTTTCAACCTGAACAAATAACCAAAGTTCTGACTTATCCCCCAACCCCCAAACACACACACAGATGTTTCTAAAAATATAATTACACATGAACATCTGGATTCTAACTTGACCAGAAGCAGAAACACACCTACAAATGTCCTAAGGGTTGAGGTCCCCAAAATGCAAGGAGCTCGTAAGTGTGGTGTGTGTGTGTGTGTGTGTGTGTGTGTGTGTGTGTGTTACCAGCTGATCTGATATTTCACTTTAGGAAATTAAATCTGTTACTGAAACCCGTGGCTATGTGTAAATGACTAAATGAGTGTGTGTCTATGACTCACGAGTGTTTCTTATTTTGTTTATGACTCTTACTGATGACCCTCACTATTGATTATTCAGTAATTAATTAATTATAAAGGGAACGTTGTTACTGCTGACACTCATACATGATTTCTTGTGATGTCGAGCTTTACATTGACCCTCTGTGGACCTGTACATAGACTCTCATCTATCTTATTTGTCTGTCTCTCAGGTCTCTTTACCTCTCTCTTTTTCTCCTCAGTGCCTTTCAAACACAATTTCTGCATGTGTGGGTGTACGTGTGACTGAAAGATGGAGAAGGAGATAGCATATGACCAAATTATTACACACTAGACACACACACACACAGAAAAAGAGATAGAACAAACCTTTAGTGTCAACTACTACCTTTTCCTTTTTCCAGCTTCTAGTTTTACACTGACCTTCATGTCCTCCCACTCATAGTCTTGAAAGTGTGTGTGTGTGTGTGTGTGTGTGTGTGTGTGTGTGTGTGTGTGTGTGAACTAATTTCTTATACCTCTGAGTATCATGAAGAAACACCCTAACTTCAAAGATTAATGGAGCTCATCAAGAACGAAGAGGAACAACACAAGATTTACAACACACACACACACACACACACACACACACACACACACACACTAAACTGATGTAACACCCCAATGTAGGACTGAATCAGTGTTATGTAGATCAATAAACAATATGACAACGAGTGCATGATTATTTACACGAGTACAGAGTAAAAAAGTGGGGACCCATAATAGAGACCCATTAGAGGTCCTCAGTCTTCACACTTTACACTACTTTTATGTGCATTTTTGAAATCCATCACGTTACCACTAAAAGATTCACTACCTGAATCCCACCTTTCCCATCTTCTATATAACATTATATTAAATCCCAGTCACACTGCTCTTTTTTCAGTACAGTTCCAGTATCCTTGTCTCATTTGCTCCACACAGCGTCTTGTTCCACCCCTTTCAACTCTACCCAGAAGTCTCTCCATTAAACCATTAAACAGTACCCATGTCACACCTGTCCCTAATTTTCTAACCACTAAACACTACCTGAGTCTCACCTTCCCTGTCATCTCACCTGCCTCATTTTTGGTAAATTTACCCACCGTATCTACCCGTAAACACATTGAGTTTCGATTGCCCATGTTTTTACCGTTAAACAGGATCACTTACACCTGTCCCTCTTTTTCTAGCGACTAAATTCTACCAGAGTCTCATCTTCCCCATCTTATTATTCCCAAACAACACCCTTATACGCCTGTTTCTATTTCTTTTTATGGTAAATGATACCCGTGTTTAAATTCCCCTCTTATTATTGCTAAATGGTACACCATCTGTTCTGCCACTTTTTACACTCAAACATTATTCAGGTCTTTACTATCTGCCCTGCCCTGTGTATACCTTTACACAGAACCACTGTTAAACCTTTCAGTTCTACACTATCTGACCTGTTTAACAGTACCCCTATTACACCAGTCCCTTGTTTTATCTCTTTCCCACTTCCCCTTCTTATTATTCCTGAATAGTACCCTTTCATACCTGTCCTTATTTAACACAATGGTCCATAATACCCTTGTCCCATCTGCACCTTTGTACCCGTAAACAGAATCTAGGTCTCACCTGTCCCATATACACACCACTAAACTCTACCCCTGCGACACCAGTCTTAGTACCCCTCTTGCCTCTTACCCCACAATTAACTATCCCTTTTTAATTTACTCTTAAACACACCCATCTCAAAGCCCTAATATTTACTACTGACGGTTACTCAAGTCCCACCTTCACCATCTCTTCTCCTAAAAATTTAAAAAATTGACCTGCCCTTCAGTAAGTAAACTGTATTCCTGTCTCATTTGCCCTTTATTTGTACTGCTAAATGTTATCCCGCATCATCAGTCCCTTTTTACCCACAAACACTAGCGATATAATCTATAGAGGTCAGTTCCAGATAAACAGCACCCCTGTTCCATCAGTCCCTCTTTTCCATTACATGTCACCTGTCCAATCTTAACCAATAAAGTGTTCCCAATAACAAGTCTTATTTGTCCATCATTAACCCCAAAATAAGACCCTTGTCCCCCCTCTCTTTATCCCACAGTTTCATTGAGCACCACACTGGTTGCTCTTGTGTCCTGGTCTATCCTACACCACCTTTTACCCCATAAATGGTACAAATAGAACTCACCCTTGTTTAAGTAGAAAAATTCCATCCTATGTCACCGATCCTGGAATGATCTATCTTGGCCAGCTTGGTCAAAGTCTTTTTAACAATAAAAATTTAACCACTTTATGCATCACTTTATCTATAAGTCTTTTGCCCCTCTTTCTTTAATTCCAAGTCTTACTTATATCCTTGTCTATCCTGCAACTTTCTTTTTACCCCTAACAGTACTCATGCATCACATTCCCTCTTCATTCATTTTCTACCGCTTATCCGAACTACCTCGGGTCACGGGGAGCCTGTGCCTATCTCAGGCGTCATCGGGCATCAAGGCAGGATACACCCTGGCGGAGTGCCAACCCATCGCAGGGCACACACACTCATTCGCTCACACAATCACACACTACGGACAATTTTCCAGAGATACCAATCAACCTACCATGCATGTCTTTGGACCGGGGGAGGAAACCGGAGTACCCGGAGGAAACCCCTGAGGCACGGGGAGAACATGCAAACTCCACACACACAAGGTGGAGGTGGGAATCGAACCCCCAACCCTGGAGGTGTGAGGCGAACGTGCTAACCACTAAGCCATCGTGTCTCCCACATTCCCTCTTCATGATATTCCTAAACAGTATCCCTTTCTACCTGCCCCGCACATAATCCTTAACCATTACAGAGTCTCACTTGCCAAGATATTTTACCCCCACAGATAAACAGTATCTTGGTTATACCTTCTAATCATTTTACCCCCTTTAATGCACCCTTACCATTTTTATATCCTTAAAAATTTAAGTCTGCCTTATGTGCCCCCGTACGCGGGTTTCTTTAACTACCGCTGAAAAACGAGGGTGTGTATTTCCTTGTTCAGATAAGAGTTAAGACTTTTGTCGAGTCATGTCAGATCGAGATGTTGATCTCCGATACAAGAGAAGAGAAATCGATACGGTGGAATTAATTTCACCATCAATGGACCCTAAGGAAAAAGGGGCTTTGATTTATTGCTGCCAGATTATTGACTGTACACTAGACGACAGAAGTGTCACTGCTAGATGGGAGTGTATGTGTCTGTGTTTTTATGTGTGTTGCATCCGGGATCACCGTTATAACAAGACCAGCATGATTCAAGGTGAACATCTATTCACTTAGTCATGTGAATCTGCCCACCGACACACACCCACACACTCAAGAACCTTCGGACATACATATGCTTTAGCATTGCAGCTTAACTTCAGATTTCTAACTCATTATTATTATTGTCACCCAATCGCTATCTTTGAATTGTATCATTTAGATAAAATGTCTCTACCTTCCCAGTAGGGGGGGCACGGTGGCTTAGTGGTTAGCACGTTCGCCTCACACCTCCAGGGTTGGGGGTTCGATTCCCGCCTCCGCTTTGTGTGTGTGGAGTTTGCATGTTCTCCCCGTGCCTCGGGGGTTTCCTCCGGGTACTCCGGTTTCCTTCCCAGTAGCAATATGGAGTTAATTTCTTTACTCCAAGAGCAAATCATGGTTGAATTATAGCTATGAACTCCTGAAATCCGGCTGTTTAAACAGTGAATACATTGTTTGCATGTACGTAATTTAATATTATTGCTGTGGGGCAAAAGAAATCCTATGCAAATGCCATCAATCTGCCTCATAATGTAATTTGGAAATGTTAGCCATAACACCATGAGCTGTTTGACTCCTCTTTCAAACAGTCATTACGTGCAGTTCATCTGTGAAAGTGTTTATCCGGTTTATGAAATAATACGAGTCTGGAACGTGAACCGAGTCGCGGATTTTATATATATATTTTTTTTTTAACCGTCAATTTTCCCTGCTTGCAGCTCATGTTTCCATGCCCCCGATTCTCGATCCGTGAACAATTAAAGCACAAAGACGCAGTAGAGAAACTCCTTCAGGAAACAGAAAACGCTTCTGGTGCAGAAAAGCATGATTACTCCTTCCCTCAATGCTGTTACTCCCCTCCTTTTCCTTCTATTTCTTCTTCTTTCTTTTCCTTCTTCTGTGAGATCAACTCAGCCTGAAGCCATCACTTCATTCGAAGATGAAGAGAACGCAGAAGGAGGCATGTGCTCACATTAGATTTCCTATCACGGCCGTTTTCTCACAGTGTTTTATATATTATTAGATTTTATCAGCAAATTATCACTTGAATTAAAAATTGAGTTAAAAATCGTCAAATAAATATGAATTTTTAAACGTCAGCCTTCATATCAGAGCTCCATAGATATATACACTAGATGTCGCCTTGTATAGAGCAGTACATTGGAGCGAATGCGTCAACTGAGCCGCCATCTTGGTACAGGGGACCCCCTCCTCTTAATGCATTAGCGTCAATGTAGGCGAAGAAATAAAATCGCCCTAAATCATCATGAATGCGATTTTCTAGTTTTTTTTTGGTTCGGTCCAAAGGTCAGACATGTATTTATCATTAGGTCCAGATAAAATTTAAGGTTTTGATATTAAGATAATCTACTTTTTCACAATATAATGCATAGTGCTAGTAGGTGTAAGTTTATTACTTACATTCTTCCTCTTGAGTAAATTTCAAATGAACAATCACTACTTACCTTATAGCCTACTGCATGTAACACTGCTACAATGGTGTGACTATACATGTTCATTTAAACATTTAAATTGTATTGGTTTATTTTTATTGGTTTATATACAGTAGTATCCCTGCAACAACACGACCTTACACAGTTTCTTCCTGACACTTTTGCTCTGCAGTTGCAGAGTACGGACCTTTATCACTTGAATTAAAAATTAAGTTAAAAATCGTCCAATAAATATGACTTCTTAAACATCAGCCTTCATATCAGAGCTCAAAGAAGAAAAATTACATCGATTTCAAATAATTTAGTAAAACTAAATGTCCATTTCATTTGAACAGGGCATCGTGTATCGTTTATATATGACGTTACATGTGAAAAATAATTATTGATGTGTGGGAAAATAAACAAATCTGAAAAATAAAAAATTCACACTTGAAAATAAGTCAATTGTGCCAGAAATCAAATGTGAAAGAAAGAAAAAAAGAAAAAAAAGAAAAAAAAAATAAATAAATATATATATATATATATATATATATAAACGTATATATAAATAAAAACGTATCCAAAAAAACGTATCCAACAGAAAAATCAACATATTGATGATTCAAATATTCAATCTAAAAAATACTGTATAGAATTGTTTAGAGTTTCCCTTTTATTTTTTATTTTATTTTATTTATTTATTTATTTTTTTACATTTTTTTCTTCTTTCCTATGGCTGCTTAAAAAAATGGCTTCTTTTGTTTTTTTTACAATCTTTTACTCTTCATTTAAAATCTTAAAAAATGTACAAATTATATATATATATATACGTATATATATATATACGTATATATATATATATATATATATATATACAAAACTGATTTTAAACCAATTAAAAATTCATATCCACATTCACATGATCCCAACTTTTAACCGGTGTAATAAAAGAAATAGATTTTTTCCCCCCATGTGATCAGCATTTTCATAAAGAAACTAATGCATGAAGAAAATCTGTAGCTACTAATAATAATTAGATAGATAATCTGATCAAAATCTTTATAATTATATTTACTGAACTGTGAAATGTGTTTTGTGGACTTCATTAGCTAGAAAATCATTGCGTTGGACACCGTCGCATTTAGATATTAGTTTTGCATTGGAATTAAATTTGATACGGTTCAATGAAATCTTTTAAAAATATATCATTAAATAGTTAATTGTGTTTGCTAATGTTGTTTATATTTTTATAACATAAGTGTTTGCATTAGCAACTCTGACTTTAGTGGGGACGTTAAGTCACAGGTTTATATTAATGTCATCCAATTTTACTATGAGATCAGGAATTTTGGACGTTATCTGTTCCAGGCGTTTAAAAGTGAAGTTTCTGTGCAGGAGTGCAATAAATGGGGGAGTCCTGAATAGACAGGAGGCCCCTGTGGACCCTGGGGAATGAACACTGCTCCGTGTTGGGGGATCAGTGCATAAAGCTGTCAACATGCCCAAAATTCCTAGCGGCAACTCAGGAAGGTAGCTGTTCAATTTCTGAAACGCGACCACAGGACATCAAACATTCTAGCTGTTATGCTACAGCAGCTGTCTTTGGTGTCAAATTTTGATTTTGATATTTTTATGCATCTAGTTATAGTAGTAGCTACTAATCATAGATACTATTATCAAAAATTATAGAAATGTTAGAATAGGCAGAAATATTACTTTTGATGAATGCAATAAAAAAAAAAGTTCTCTAACCCAGTAATAACCCTGGTTCAATTTCAGCAAACTTGCAAGCATTTTAAATCTTTAATAAATATATAAATTAATTAATTAAAACCCTTTCAGAATTTCCTGGTTTTAAACAAACTACTTAATAAATAATATTAAATAAATGTGCCTATTTAGGGGGGCACGGTGCCTCACACCTCCAGGGTTGGGGGTTCGATTCCCGCCTCCACCTTGTGTGTGTGGAGTTTGCATGTTCTCCCCGTGCCTCGGGGGTTTCCTCCCCGGTCCAAAGACATGCATGGTAGGTTGATTGGCATCTCTGGAAAATTGTCCGTAGTGTGTGAGTGAATGTGTGTGTGTGTGCCCTGTGATGGGTTGGCACTCCGTCCAGGGTGTATCCTGCCTTGATGCCCGATGACGCCTGAGATAGGCACAGGCTCCCCGTGACCCGAGGTAGTTCGGATAAGCGGTAGAAGATGAGTGAGTGACTGAGTGAGTGTACCTATTTATTGCCTATTTGGTACCTATTTATCGCCTAGAGTTCTCGGTCCCCAGTTTTTTGTTGTTTTTTTTCCTTAGCTCTAGTATTAGAAAATATATATATATAAAAAAATGAATGCAAGTGAACTGGAGTAATACTTGTGACCTTTTATTTTATTGGCTAAAAATCAGGATGTGATTGACAAAGCCCAATGTGGATGGTTTTAATTAGTTAATTTGTTCCAGTTGAGAGTAAAACAAACCAAATCTGGAGTTTAATTAAATTTACAGTCTGCTTCACCTTAATAAGGAACTAATTTACAGTCTCATTACAATCTAAGAGTAGGAGATGAAGAAATAAATGAGTTCCCAAATACCAGTATCAGTCCTTACATACTAGTACAAGTCTTTGATACGTATAAAATTCTTTGCTAAAACAAGGATGACTTCGAGAAAAAATAAATAAATAAATAAATAAAAAGAACTGAGCTATTTATTGACTAAAAGCAGTAAACAGTAATGAACTATTAACAAAATCAATATTTGTCATGCACAATCTTCCTTTGCTCACACACAGTTTTATAAGGACACATTTTTCTCAGCTTCTTGCAGAACCTTCAGACTGTAGCTAAACTGTTCTTAAAGAAAATGTGTAATGTGTTTAATCTTGCGTAAAGTTGTATGGTGTAAAAAAAAAAAGTTGTAAAAAATACTACCAAAATAATAATGTATATAGTAACAAAGTACAATTACACAAGCATGTTCCACTCTATGTTGGACTACTGTACTATTACGTAATGTTTGTATGTGTAAATGTAAAGCTGTAAAATTTGCTCTTTTCTATTGAGGAAGACAAAACATTCATTCAATACAAAATTTGTTTATTATATAAAAAAAAAATAAAATAAAAAAGGTGTGTGTGGGATTTTATCATTGTGAGAACCACACAAGGACAAGAATATCTGACGGTAAAAAAAACACTTTAAACTTCTTAAAGAAACACAATGTTTTGATCAGTGAAGTTAAAAGGTTAGGGTAATTAGCCACATTATAATTATGTCAATGGGAGGTCCTCATAAGTACACTATACCATGATGTGTGTGAGTTTGGTGTGATAAGTATGCTAATGGAATCTGAGGTTCTTATCGCTTCTCAACACACACACACACACACACACACACACACACACACACACACACACATAACACACACGACCCCCAACACACAAATACATACACATGAATGAATCTCCATGCATGAGTGTGCACACACAAAAGTGCAGACAAGCAGACATAAATACAAGATCTTTTTTCTAAGGACATATCATTACTAATCTTTGAGAGAGAGAGAGAGAGAGAGAGAGAGAGAGAGAGAGAGAGAGAGAGAGAGAGAGAGAGAGAGAGAACTTTTCTGTTCTCATTCTTGTCCTTCATCCATTGCTATTACAAAAAAACAGTCCATGTGTGGTTTGAAAACATACACAGTCTCGCAAACACACACACAGACACAGGCACACACACAGATAGAAAGAGAAAAAGAGAGAGAGAGAGAGAGAGAGAGAGAGAGAGAGAGAGAGAGAGTGTGTGTGTGTGTGTCCTGTCTCCTGGAGTTCTCACTCCATTGTCTGTGTCAGTGTGGAAGCAGATCAGGTTCCATCACATCACACACTGCCACACACTCCATCACGCACTTAGAGACGCTGCAGGGCAGGAAAAGTGCGTGTGTGTGTGTGTATGTGTGTGTGTGGTGCCACTCAGCCGCCTGAAGAAGAAGTTCGACCGGACGGGAACTTTATTCGTTGCCATGACGCCCAGCCACTGACCTCTGGGCATTCAAAGAGTTGGCATAGCGGAGAGAGAAAGACAAAGGCAAGAGAGTGTGTGTGTGTGTGTGTGTCCCTCTCTCTGTCTCTCAGACAGATTGGAGGATGACATCATTTCCCATCCGTTGGTTTCATTCTCACACTGTAGGAACGGAAAGTGTAAGAATGTATGTTTTGTGTGCGTGTGTGTCTTTGTGTATGTGTGTGTGTGTGTGTGTTTTATTAGTTAACTAGCGAAATGCTTGTGTTAAATCACCGGTAGTTGTTATTTGCTAATAAGGCCATGTCCTTAAGTCTGAGAGTTTTATTCCTCTTACACCACAGACTATTACAATTTGTGTACAAATTAAACGTCATACTTTTTATCCATTTAGAGTTACCTTGTAGATCCTTCACCAGCTTCTCGCTCAAAGTTAGTAAGGAAAAATCGCAAGAAAACACAAATATCACAAAACGTCTGTCAAAGCGCAGACACTGGAGACTCCTTCTATAAATGCTCAACAAATATTAAAACACTTAAATGTTCAATTAACGTCTTTATAGAAACATACATATAACGTTTTAAAAGCTGATTATTAATATGTTTATATAATTGCGTAAGTTGTTACTACAGAAACGATAATGCATTAAAACAGGTGTGTTTATATAAAGAGCTGTAATTAATATGTAATAGCAATTAGAATTTATTTTGCAACATATCTTATAATTGCTTATAACTCAAGTCATTCATGAGAAACAAGTCAAGTTTATGCTAATGATGTTGGTGTTACTTTATGCTAACAACATAATCAGAAACGACAAGATAATGACTGCTTATAAGCATTAATCAGCAATGTTAATTAAGTGTTATAAACGATTAGAAATGAGTTAAAAGGGTCTTTTATTAGTACAAATGAGGTTTGGGGAAAGAGGGTGGACATATGCTAATTAGGTCAGGGATATGCTAATGAGGGAAGGGAAATGCTGATGAGCTCAAAATCTGTATAGTGAATTCGTTCATTTAACCTTTTCCGTACATCAAAACATAACTAATAACAAATCAATAATTGATAACAAAATTTATTTACGACATTATTGTCTTCTATTATTACTGGATAGATAAGAAAGCTAACGTGTACAGCTAACGTGTTTATGCTAATGAAGACCGATTCTTGCTAATGAGGTTTATAGAAGCATGAGTTTTTTGGAGTCAGCAAAGATTTCCTGTAAATTAATAATGTTTTATTAAATTAACAAATTAAAGTAGGTCGATAAGATGCATAGCAATCCAAGGAGACGCTCCTGAAATGCTGCTAAACTCTGCTTGGGCTTGTGATAAACAGAAGGGTTTATTTAACGAAGCCAGACAAACGCTGATAAGGTCAGAGAAATGCTAATGAGGTCACTGGAAACAGCATGATGACAATTTCACTTAATGAATAAACAAAAAGACGTGACATGGGGTGTGTGTGTGTGTGTGTGTGTGCCTGTCAGAGAGAGTGTAAAAGTTTTTATGCTAATAACTAACAAAAGATAATGAAATGTAAGTGTCTCTAAAAGCTACATCCAGGTGTGTGTGTGTGTGTGTGTGTGTGTGTGTGTGTGTGTGTGTGTGAGAAAGCAAGAGCCTTGAAAAAACAGACAGGAGGAAATTATAAGACAGGAATAGCTTGATAAAAATAGATAACTTAGCATGTTAGTACGAGATGCTAATTAGCACAGGCAATTCATTCATTTATCCAGTCTGACAATGTTTCCTTTTTTCGGTTTCGCTTTGAACGTTTCAGAGCCTGAATCCGCCCTACCTAGCATGCTAATCAATGGAGTTTGGATTTAAAATAAGCGACCTGGCTCTAAACAAGGCTTTATTTAACTTACAACAAATCTCTCAGTCCACTGTAGGCATGTCCCAAATCACACTTCCTCTGTGACACCATAAGAGACACCGTAATCAATCCTCTGCTTCGTCCCAAATGACGTCATATTCACTACTTAGGCGACATGGACACCGTAGTCAGTCATATAGTGGGCATGTCCCAAATGACATGTCCTATTCACTACTTAGGCGACATGGACACCGTAGTCAGTCATATAGTGGGAATGTCCCAAATCACATGTCCTATTCACTACTTAGGTGACATGGAGACCATAGTCAGTCATATAGTGGGCATGTCCCAAATCACATGTCCTATTCACTACTTAGGCAACATGAACACCGTAGTCAGTCATATAGTGGGCATGTCCCAAATCACATGACCTATTCACTACTTAGGTGACATGGACACCATAGTCAGTCCTATATAGTGGGCATGTGCCAAATCACGTGTGCCCTTCACGTGGCCTAATAGTTAGAGAGTCTGACTCCTAACCCTAAGGTTGTGGGTTCGAGTCTCGGGCCGGCAATACCACGACTGAGGTGCCCTTGAGCAAGGCACCGAACCCCCATCTGCTCCCCGGGTGCCGCAGCATAAATGGCTGCCCACTGCTCTGAGTGTGTGCTCACGGTGTGTGTGTGTTCACTGCTGTGTGTGCGTGCACTTTAGATGGGTTAAATGCAGAGAACAAATTCTGAGTATCGGTCACCGTACTTAGCCGTACGTCACGTCACTTTACCTTTCACTTTATATAGGCAAGAAAGACACCATTATCAATCCTCCACTATCCCAAATCAAATCAGTACTATCTTAGATCACTATGGAAGTGTCCCGAATTACACAAGCTGTTCACTATATTGGCCACATGAACACCATTCCAGAAATTTCACCCCCACACTGGTTACTGTGGATGTGTCTTAAATCACACTATATTCACTACAATAATCCCAAATAACTCACGGACCACATAAACACTATCACAAATGTCAAGCTTCAAACCACCATCAGTCAACTGTGGGTGTGTCCCGAACCGCACACCCTATCGACTATACTATACAAATAAAAACCATAAACATCACCAAGTCCACTGTGGAAGTGTCCCAAATCAAACAGCCCTTCCACAATATGATGTAGGCTACATTAACAGTATCAGAAACATGTCCACTGTGAGCATGATCCAAATTGGACTTCTTAAGCACACAGCCACCATTGGTCCATTGTGAAAGTGTCCCAAATTTCATAACCTCCTATAACCTATAGGCCACAAAATCACATCACAAGCACCTGGCCGCTTATAGGCCCACTGTGGACACACCCTGTTCACTACATACATCTCTGTCCACTGTGGACTTGTCCCAATCCTGTTCTCTATATAGCCCACAATAACACAATCACACATTTTTACCATACTGGTGTACTGTGGAAGTGTTCCACATCACACACCCTGTCCACTGTGGTCGTGTCTCAAATCACTCCCCGATTTCAATTCATGGGCCATGCAACATTTCGGCGTCTTCAAATCCCCGAGTTCATCGTGTTAATTCTATAGCAGTACTTTGTGGGTTTCATGAGTCCAACTACGTAACTCTGAAATAGCAGACTTCCCGAAATGCGAGTGTGGTTTGGGACGTAGCCCGGGTAAAATTATAGCTTACATATCCCACAGTGTCTTAGTAAGTACGAGTGTGTGTAGCGCAGCAGGAGCGCAAAAGAAAGGGAAAGCGAATGAGTGAACAATCAACTCAGTTCGGCTGCATACGCATGCACACACACACACACACAAACACACACACAGATGAATAGCTCTTTAGAAGCGCTATTTCCTTTGACACTGATTGACTAGCTTACATTGACTGCGCCTGCTTTCTCTCAGTAACAGCTCCATTCTGTCGCTCCCTCCCTCCCTCCCTCTCAGCTCTTCACTCATCCCCTCATGCTAACACTTCCCATATCACTCAATCTTACCCGCCATCTCTCACATCAAGCAGCTAATAATATACCCGAGGAGAGTAATGCTATGCTAAGGCTAAATTTTGCACGTATACCGAATCAGCGCTTTCAGTAACGATAAATCACTACAAACCTTGTTAACGTCCTGAGATTTGTCAAGGAATGAAACGAGATGAGGATTGAAGTTTATTTTCCGTCTCTGGGTTTTAGACAGAAAGAACATTGAGTGTAATTATTACACTAGTTTTCTGTTAGTCTTGTAGTATTTATTTTGTGCAAATGCTTATATCTCTGTCAAAGAGAAAAACGTTTTCAGAAAGTATTGGTTGACTAAAGCAAATGCAATCTTTCCACAAAGTGACGAATAAGCTGTTAGCGTGAAAATTAGCATGCTGGCTAAAAAGGCGAGTGATAAATCCAAACCATGTGATAAATTTGTGGCACAGCTAGCGGCTAACGTGAAAAAAAAAGACATAATCCTGTGGCTCATCGGTGAATCGGAGCACGGCTTCTGCTTCGTCTTTTAATAAGTTTGACCTTTCGCTGTATCAGTTCATTAGCTGTTTTCGGAAATCCCAGCTGTCAGTGATGAAACGGCCTAAGCTGTGTGGAATATCAAAGTGGATTTGAGGGATGAATTGTTAAAGTTGAGGCGTTTAACACAATAACACATATCGTAGTAATGAACAGGGTTGGAGAAGACCATGCTAGCAGCTAATATGGCTATTAGCATTCATGGAGCTAAAAGGGTAGAGATTGTGTCATAACATTGATAACTCAATATTAAACAATGGCTAGTCCATTAATCGATCTAGATTAGCAAATATGTCTAGATTTATTGTAGATTTTGGAGTGGAAATGAAATGGAAGCTCAACTAGCATCAGGAAGCCCACAAACATAACAAACCTTAGTTCTGGACAAATGTGGTTAAAAAATATTACTTCAATTACAGCACACTTATGATTCCACCTTGATGAGACCATCCATCAAAGGTTAGTGGCAGGTAAACAAGGGGATTAGTCTGAATAGAAGCCCAGTAGCAACACCCCTCATAACTCTTTACATGACTCAGACCCGAGTCTGAGTCATGTAAAGAGTCATCCTTAAAGTAGCATCGTGTAAAGAGTCATCCACATTTTTCCACAGGAAACTATATGCTAATATGGAAAAAATAGTGTATGGCTTTTCAAGAAGGAAGAGATACATGATATAACTAACAGTCCCTCTATGAAGATAATGAACATATCCATCTGGTGGTATTACAGTAATTTATGTCCATCCAGAGCGAACAAATGTACATCTCTGTGCTGCTACAATGACAGTTATGTGCTACTAAGGCTAATATCTCAGTACAGTTTTATTTAGATTTGTATGTATAACCATCTTACAGAACCAAAGACAAAGCCATACTCACTAGGAAAACTTAGGCTAAGGGTCAAGATCAGCATTCGTAGCTAATAAAACATTCTTAATAAATATGTTGGTCTGCACACATAAAACACACTGCGGCTGTGTTACTAGCGTATTATTGCATATTAGCATTGTACAGACACATTATAGAGCATATTAGCACGGTATAGACATGCTATTGAGCATGTTAGCGTAGTAGAGACACGCTATTGAGCATATTAGCATGCCATAGACCCTGTTGAGAATATTAGCATAGTATAGACACACTATTGAGCATGTTAGCATGGTATAGACACACTATTGAGCATATTAGCATGGTATAGACACAGTATTGAGCATATTAGCATGGTATAGACACACTATTGAGCATATTAGCATGGTATAGACACACTATTGAGCATGTTAGCATGGTATAGACATAGCATTGAGCATATTAGATTGGTATAGACACAGTATTGAGCATATTAGCATGGTATAGAGAAAAAATTGTTTGGTATTAGCAAACTATATGACTGTTTTATCATAATATAGACACACTAATGACCATGTTTGCATGGTACTTCTGCCAAGATGAGAAGTATTACATGTTTATATTTTGTGCCCCTGTACTGTACTGTACTGTAAGAAGACAGATACGAGATATTATAATATAATTGTAATGTTTATACATCAAGCATTTTGAATTTTCACTCCATAATCGTGGTTCTGTGGCTTATCAATTTAAACACCCTTTCCTGTGTAAAATAACGTTTGTTACGCTGTTTCTCCTCCCAGCCTCATTAGACTCGTCGATTAGGAACAAATTTCCTCACTTCCTGCTTGGCCAGGCGTTTGATATGTCGGACCTAATGGTTTTGAGTGAATACGTCGTGCGAACGAACATGAAGGAGACGTTATTAAATAAAAGAATCCGCAAATCGGAGCTCAGTGCGAAGCCCGTAGCTGATTACAGAGGAGAGGCCTGGAGTGACGTTCGGGCTCAGTTAGAGGAAATGACTCAATAAATAATACAAGATTCATTTTATTTTGATATAAATATATAAATGATAAAACAAGCTGTCAGTCAATCCATGATTGTTTTAAAGTTTTATTGGTAAAGTTTGCTTTTATTAAATTTCCTGTAGCCTCAAGGCATGTTAGAGCTAATAAACTAATAAGAAAGAGGAAGTTCTTATTAACTAAAAATACCCAAGAACCATTTGATTACTAATTGTTTTCTGTGGAATGGCTGCTGTGTAGAAAACCTACTCTGTGTTTCTTCTCTGTGGTCAACTTTTGGGAAACTGGAGCAGAAAAATGTCAAGTGTTCCTGACATGCATGACATGACCCGAGTCCCTGGGTCTACACGACAAAAACAGAGCAGTTTGAGAGCCGTATAAAACGACTCGTTAACCTAATTTTCACCTCGTTAACCGTCATTAACCTAAATTTTCACCGAGGATTATTAAATTTACACTCAGAAAAATATCTAACGTACCTAAAATCTGAAGTCATAATGTACACCTGGAAAGAACTGCACACAAATTTGGCTGCTGCTGTTGCTAATATTCAAGCTTGTGGTTGAGAAACAATATCGTTTAACATTGAATGTTAGCAGCACAAGATACTTCCTGTCGTCGCTTATGTTCTAGCAGCTAAGAACAGTGTAGTCGTTTCCTTAACACCCTTTTTTCCCTCTTTATTGAGGTTAAAGAGACAAAATTTTAAGAAGTGTAGGAATGTTGCTAAAAAAACGAAAAAATCGTAGCACATGAAAATATCTTACAATATAATCATATGTATCTAGTATTTTATATAATGCTACACTAAAGCAAATAGTTTTAATTATTATACACATTTCTAGACTTTTCTGGAATAACTTCAAGCTTGAAATCATCTTGTTCTAATGCAGGGTTTCCCGCAGCACTTTGCAGTTCGGGCGGCCCGCCTAAGCTGGGAAACCCTACCGCCTTAACTAGGTCATCCAAAAAAAAATAAATTCCGCTGCACAAAAGGCCGTCAAGTGCATCTCGGAGAATAGCGCGTACGTGCTTGACACCGCGAGCGGGCACGCGTGCCACACGGCTGAAATGAGAGAAAGACGTGGTCCGTCACTGTCTGGAGGATAACTAGCCAGTTGCTAAAACACGTGTCTGTGAGAACTGTAAGTGGACTTATGTTCTGGGTTTATTTAAGCCTGTTATTGTATAAGTCTACAGTTCTTGCAAATTTAAAGTAAGTTAGCTGGTGATTTTGTTGTTTGAGTTCTTCACCTGCTAGCTAGGTTGCACATGCCTGTTTTTAATAATTGTTAAATGTAGTACAGAGTCTGTGGTCTATCTCACAAGAAGCGCCGGGCCCTGCCCAACCCTACCGCCTTAACTAACAAATTTTCTGCGGGAAACCCTGTAATGGCAGTCATTTTATTTCTGGATTTTATTAAATTCTAAATTATAAACTTTATTCTGAATTTTTTACATTTCTGTAAATTTGTCCTGTGTTAAATCGCTATACAAATAGAACTGAAATAAATTTATTTTTGTACATTTCTAGAAAGAAGTAAAATGATGTGGCACTAAAATAATCGTAACAGCACTGTGATGTCATAACAATGAAAACAATCTTTTTTCCTAATTCTGAAACCCCAGCTGCAGACAGTTGTCTTGGATATGTGAGATTTATGTGTTTTTGTGTTTTTTGTGTTTTAAGGATTAGCTAAAGAAAGTAAAATGCCTGATTCTCTTTGTTCATTAACTTAAAGACTTTTTTTGTTTGTCTGTTTTTTTTGTTGTTTTTTTTAAGCGAACCTTTCCATTACAGTGACCTGAGCTCTTTCTCTCCTTAATTCTTCTCCTCTCTTTGGCTCTTTGGTCTTCCTTTATCAGTTATGCAGCATGCATCACAAAGTCGGCCTACGAGATTTCTAAAACTGGATCTGCTTCGGAAACTCGATCTCTCTCTCTCTCTCTCTCTCTCTCTCTCTCTATACATCCCTCTCTCTTTGGCTTCCGAACACGTTTCCGTCTCCTGGCTCTTGTCTTTCATTTACAAAAAGCAGTCTGAAACATTATACATCATACTCTCTCTATTTCTTTCTCTCTCTCTCACACACACACACACACACACACACACACAAACACAATTTCTGGCAAACAGCAATGCTTTTTCCAGACTCTTCCATAAATATAGGGCATGTGCCACAAGCCGCCTTGGAGGCCTGAATCAGCAGCGATGGACAAGATGTGGTGTGTGTGAGTGTGTGTGTGTGTGTGTGTGTGTGTGTTTTAATGTCTATGTAGTAGACAACACCTACAATTTATGTACTCCTGATTTGTTTATCTAGCTAATGGTGCTTTGTGGCTAATTCAAGTAAATGACATCATTAGCACGTTGTGACATGACAGGAAGCAGTAATTTGCTTAATGGACTAGGCATTACAGCAGCCTTTTGGCAAACGCCGCTCTTAGCTTAGCACCACTGAACGACTATTAGCAAGTCAATAGTTACGATAGTATCGCCCGGCTTCCATGTGATTTCACTTAAGTGCTGTTTGTTTCGGTTTACACTAAGCTAGCCTGCGTCTTTGCTAGCAGAAATGATGATGATTGGCAGAACTTCTAGGATCGGTTACAGATTTGAAAATCTGTTATCATTATCCAAGTCGAAATATATCTCGTTTTCACCAAATAGTGGATTTAATCAAAATGGATCTACACGACTTAAGTGATCTCTGTTTTAATCACAAAAATGGGCGTGGCTTTATGATGACAACACAAAAAATTCCAGGTACAATGATTTGCCCTTGTTACACGAAATCGATTTAGGAGGCATTTCTTGCTCATTAGTAAGTCACATGAGCATGATAAGTATATATGTAGGCATGCCTGCGTAAGACTCCACCCACGAAACGTCTCTTCTCTGGGACGTCCTTTTAAAGCAGTATAGTTTATTAATTTTGAAAAATAAATAAATAAATAATTAAGGGGGGCACGGTGGCTTAGTGGTTAGCACGTTCGCCTCACACCTCCAGGGTTGGGGGTTTGATTCCCGCCTCCGCCTTGTGTGTGTGGAGTTTGCATGTTCTCCCCGTGCCTCGGGGGTTTCCTCCGGGTACTCCGGTTTCCTCCCCCGGTCCAAAGACATGCATGGTAGGTTGATTATCTCTGGATAAATTGTCCGTAGTGTGTGATTGCGTGAGTGAATGAGAGTGTGTGTGTGTGTGTGTGTGTGCCCTGTGATGGGTTGGCACTCCGTCCAGGGTGTATCCTGCCTTGATGCCCGATGACGCCTGAGATAGGCACAGGCTCCCCGTGACCCGAGGTAGTTCGGATAAGCGGTAGACGATGAATGAATGAATGAAAGAAATAAAAAGCCGCTGATCTAATGTATACCCCATAAATAAAAGTGACTCGACGGAGGGTTTGTACAGATCTAAACAGATCTATCAGAGTCTGAGTCTGAACACAATCCAACGTTTTAGGTCTGAAATATTAAACGCTATTGATCATGTCTTGTCTGCCATCTTGAAAGGGAAGCCTTCTGGGTAATCTGCGCTCTTCTCCGACGCTACAGTCTGCCGTGATATCGACGAGTGTAATGGAACGAGGTTCGCTTGATTAGTGCATGTTTAAATCGGGGTTGGAGCGCTGCCTTTTATACGCAGACCTTATTAACAATTAGCAACACTGGGCAACAGGTTTCCCTCTCGCACTCAACCCATCTGTTCTGCATCATACAAAAAACAAACAGCCATCTATCATCCTGTCTCGTGTCTCATGCCTCATTTTATTTTCACCGCATGGATTTCCTTGGATATTTTATCATATGGGAATTTTTCATGTTTTCGCACTAGACTGAGAGAAACTCTCTGTACAGCTTAAGGATATAACAGAGATACTAGCACATTAATGCTACTGGAGAAGAGTTCATCAGGGTTCATTTTGTCTCCTCTGGGAGTCCCTGAATAGCTGTAGCATCCCGGCTACAAGCATAAATGGGACCAGGTTTAGAATCCAGGCCCTGTATTCATGAAGATACTAAGAATGATCCCAGAGAGCTAATAATTTAGCTTAAAAATGTCTAAATCTTTTCGGCTCTCTGTCGGAGATGTTATCTCTAATATGACTGGTCACAAAAATAATCCCTACACGATCTAATCTGTATCATATGTACAATACATTTCTTCTCCCTCTTCACCTCTCGGCCATTTTCTCCTCTGATAAAGAAACTCTTAATCCTCTTAAAAGTCCTCCTCGCTTCTCCTAACACTTTTTGAGGTTACTTTTACGGGTTAAGATAGTTTATGAATAACTTTAATCTTTACTAGGATCGTCTCTTTAATTTTAAGGGAACGCCTACATTTCTAAGAATTTTTATGAATACAGGACCTGGACTTGCTACGTTAAAAAAAAAACTTATATAGCAGCAAGTTACCCCTAAATAACACTGTTGATTATTGCCCGGTAACAACATGTACTGAAAAGTTTTATTCTTCTTATAACCACAAAATTGAACATTTTCTTGTTTTTTATAGCTATATTTAATGTTGTGGAACATCCGCAAAACAAGTTACTTCCTTAACAGCTATAAACATTCGATCCTTCTCCAATTTTAAAGACTTTGCCGCATATAAAAATCTGCACAGTGTCCTTCCAAAAATATGAACTAAACATCTCCTTGTATGATGGAAACTTCATAAAAACAAGCTAATGTTAGATGTGTAGCTAACTAATGACATGCTACACCTAAAACTAACCTTTATCACAGCCAGTTTTTTTTTCAGTGCTGTTTTGTGGGAACCTGAGAAAATGTCCTTGTAAAGTCAAAACCGGCAGATATTACTATCATCATGAGGACATTTAGTCACCACCAAGAGATCAAAACATGCTTACACTCAGACATAAGTGGGCCACTTTGCAGATAGCTGCTAAACAGTTAACTCTGTGTGTGTGTGTGTGTGTGTGTGTGTGTGTGTGTGTGTGTGTGTGTGTGTGAATTTTTTTTGTTTGTTTCTCATCACTTTTCTCCTTACTGTCCTTGAACCAAGTGTCAGAATGTATCGCTTGTGTCCTGCTCAAACGTGTGTGTGTGTGTGTGTGTGTGTGTGTTACAGTTAGGATATGGACTATGTGTAATTACATCTATCAGACTGAACGCTGTGCTCTTCATGGTTCAAACCCTTTGGGGGCCTAATTTTGAGTCTCTTGAATGTGTGTGTGTGTGTGTGTGTGTGTGTGTGTGTGTGTCTGTGTCTGTGTGTGTGTCTGTGTGTGTGTGTAAAAAGCCTTTTCAGATGCAGTTTTCTCTCTCCCCCTCTCTCTCTCTCACACACACACACACACACACACACACACACACACTCATATCTTTGTGAAGAACTTAATGGTTCTTGCAGCTTACCACAAGACTGACAGCCTAATGATACCTGTTGGACATCTAAAAATGAGAAGCCAAGAACTAATGTGTACTTCACAATTATATTATTGGAACAGTATGTAATAGATTTAATTATAAATTGGTTTAGACCAACACACACACACACACACACACACACACACACACACACACACACACACACACCACCTGAGACAGTTCATGCACAAGAATATGCAACAGTCCAATATGTTAATTGTTTTTGATCATTTTTGATAAAGTTACGGTTTTATATTTGACTTTTTTTTATGTGATTTCCTTTATTAATGAAATGCTATAGGTAAAAAAGTTATGCTTCACTGAGGAAAAAACATGCATGACGACGCATTTTTACTTAAAATGATAATTTGTGGAGTTTTATTTTAATTACCTATTTAAAATTTAAACATGTTAAGCAGGTATATTAATTAGTTAGCACCTTCTGATCAAGCAACATCACGAATTACAGAATGTTGTAGCATTATTCATTCATTCATTCATTTTCTACCGCTTATCCGAACTACCTCGGGTCACGGGGAGCCTGTGCCTATCTCAGGCATCATCGGGCATCAAGGCAGGATACACCCTGGACAGAGTGCCAACCCATCGCAGGGCACACACACACACTCATTCACTCACGCAATCACACACTAGGGACAATTTTCCAGAGATGCCAATCAACCTACCATGCATGTCTTTGGACCGGGGGAGGAAACTGGAGTACCCAGAGGAAACCCCCGAGGCACAGGGAGAACATGCAAACTCCACACACACAAGGTGGAGGCGGGAATCTAACCCCGACCCTGGAGGTGTGAGGCGAACGTGCTAACCACTAAGCCACCGTGCCCCCTTGTTGTAGCATTAATACTTAATAAATGCACATGGGCATACAGATGTTACCGAGTGCTACGTAGATGATAGCATGAAAGTACTTGCGATCCTGAGAATACAGAATAATTAATTACTGAGCCAAATCGACTCAGGTCACATGACACAAGAAACTCCATTTTAACCTGGACGTTGTTTTGTGTCATAAAATTCCTTTGACGGTGTGATATTTTCTGTGAAAACACAAAGTACTGAAGTTTTCTTCGTGACAATTTGCAAAATAGTCACAAGCTGCTGTGCTGTATTACGTGTCTCCCACACACAATGTATTTTCTCTAATTTTCTTATCAGATCCTTAGAGAGAAATCTAATGAAACAGTGAGCTCCAGTGAGCAAAGAGAAAGGCAACCAGAGAGAGACAGAAAGAGAGAGAGAGAGAGAGAGAGAGAGAGAGAGAGATTGTGAGTATATACTTTTATACTGTATATATAATGTAAGGTGTGTAGAGTGTATGTGTGATCCAAAGAGATTATGACTTACACGTGTGTGTGTGTGTGTGTGTGTGTGTGTGTGTGTGTGTGTGTGTGTGTGTGTGTGTGGAGTGTAAAACCAATTCACCCTTCATTTTGTCACTGCATCAGCGAGTAAGTGTCACAATTTGTCAACACTAAAGAAAGCAATTCCAGGCCTCAGTGCTGATGTTAAATCACAATACAAACTGGATCCTCTGTCTCTCTCTCTCTCTCTCTCTCTCTCTCTCACACACACACACACACACACACACACACACACACACACACAGCACAATGCGCTTTATGCACCGCTCACATCATAATTTGCATACCTGTGCGTGTAGACAAGCGTTTCCAAACAGTGTCGATGCTTGACAAAGCACAAGCGGTGAAAACGGAAAAGTAGCTGAATAGATTTTAATTAGGTCTGTGATGATGTAGCGGCATGACGATACACCGCGATAATTAAACCAGGAAATAGTTCTAGAGTTAAATTTTAGCCGTTTTAGTTTTAGACTTTTTAAAATGACATCATCTGAAACTGCGTGATTAAACACACCAGATGAAATCAGATGTCGTGCCACTTAAATCAGTAACATTGTTGGGATTTTCACAAAATTAGTAAGCGTTATAAATAAATAAATAAACAAACAAATAAATAAATAATGTGCGTGGCAAAACATTTGTATGAAGTGTATCATGAACATTTAAAATAGTTAATTATTAAATATAGTTCTTTGGCATTTACCAAATATAAAACATATAACCTTAAGAGTTAAATAGTTATTAAATATACAAAAATGTTCAACAATTAATTTTGGACATTATCCTGTAACAGAAAATAATGTGCAATATAAAGTGTAGGTAAAAAAATCTGCGTTGAACGAGAAACCTATTAGCTAAAAATATCCAGATCAGCTAAAAACAGATTATTAGCTAATTCGTGTTACGTGTTCGTAAAAGTTATTAGAATAAATTAATCAGCATGCAGTATACGTTCCTACAAAGTAAATAAATTAAAATAAATGCTTTTTTCATCAAGCAAAACAATCACGATCCAAACATTGGAAGCAATTAATCCCAGAGCACTCGAGTAAATCGTTACTAAATTACAAACTAATATCTGTAGCACTGACTGTTACAACATGAAGTTAAAACATGAAGTTAGCTTTTACTAACTTTAAGTGTTTGATCAATTCCAAACATACAACATTCACTGAAAAAAAAAAGATATATCAGGAAATAAAACTGACAAAATTAATCAGAAGCTTTGCTTTGTTAAGAAAAATGTTACACAAATAAAAATGAAAATTAACAAGATTTGTTAAGTTCGTCGCAACAAACTTTGATGTTGGCTTTGACGAGTCAAGTATTCGCAAAGGCCGGTGCTTTCTGGAGGCAAGTGGACATAAGGGTCAGTGTTACTTTTGGAGGCAAGTGGACATAAAACTTGTGAAATCTAGTGGAGCGCTAGGGTGCCAAAACATTTGGAGGCAAGTGGAGACGAGCATGTGACGTCATCCGAAAACCTGTGACGCAATTCCCCTCCTTGGGCTGAGTGTTTTGATATGTCACATGCCCATGTTGTGCAAATGTATTGTTTTCACGTGACATCACGTGACCTCATGTGACATCATCAGAATACCCGTGAGGAAGTTCCCCTCATTGTTGTGAGTGTTTTGATATGTCACATGACCATGTTGTAAAAAGTTTTTTGATTTTGCATTTTTGGGTGTGCGGCTGCAGGACAACCGAAAGAAAGGACACCTGAATATCTATGCGGAGAAGCTAAGTTTGCTAAGCTAGCGAATTTTAAAGTTATATGACTGTGGTGTTAAAGATTATAATACTTTAGGTGTCAACACCTTGAAACTGTCTATAGAAAGGGTCTCTGTCTCTCTGTGAGTCATCGTCTTTTAGTGAAGACAAGGTTCTGGATGTTAGTAGATGTTATTAGAACTTGAGCAGAAGTCCATTGAGGCTTTGAACTGTCCAAGAAATACGTTAAAGGACGAGAGCAATTAATGATTTAACGGTGTGTGTTAGGTAAGTGCTTGTATTCAGGTTTGTTTTTTTGACCCCATGCTCCAGACTACTGCACTGCTGGGAATATTTGTGCATCTGTGTATGCGTCTCTGTGTATGTGTTTGTTTGTGTGTGTGTGTGTGTGTGTGTGTTGTTGGCATTGATGGTGGCACACCAGATCGATACCCATCAGCCCCACCGGCCAGACGAGGTCATCACCGAATCCACTTCA
>NC_083474.1:2133063-2138063 GCF_030014155.1 Tachysurus vachellii
AGTGGATTTAGAGCTTAGTTGACAAAACATTACCATTTTCTTGTTAGCATATATGGAAATTTATTCAGAATGTATAATAAATACAACACGGTGTCCCACAAGGTTCTAAGTTAGGATTATTATTCACTCTTTTCTATATCCAACACCTTCCACACCTTAGAGATCCTGCACATGTTCTTCCCCAACACCAGTCTGGATTTCCTTCTTTTTCTCCCAGAACGCTCCGGTAGCTAAATCAGCAACTCTAGATTAGCCTCTAGATGTAACGTGCGTATTCCTGCCTTTCTCTCGGCTCTGGATCCACGGTAACCATCACGGAAGATGAGTGGAAGAGTGTGTAAAAGACAGAGATTGAACAGAAGTGTGGGAGACAGAAAGGAGAGAGTGAGAATAAAAGGAGAATGAAAGAATTGAGGCTTTTCGGAAAAAAGATCCAGAGAAATGCGGAACGTGGACGAGAATAGAAAAAGAATATAAAGTGAACAGAAATGAATAAAAAGTCTGCAGAGGAAAGCTTTCTGTTCCGTGTCTGTGCCGTGTGGCATCAGCAGCAGCAGCAGGTTGCTGTTCAACACTTTTCTCCTGAGCGCAAGAGTACCACGAGACATCTGTTCATTACCTACACACATTCATACACACACACACACACACATTCATATATATACACACACATTTATATATACACACATTCACATTTTATATACACACACATTCATACACACACACATTTATATATTACACATATACACACACACATTCATATATACACACATTTATATACGCACACATTCATACACACACACACATTTATATATACACATATACACACACATTTATATATACACACACATTCATATATACACACACATTCATTCCTTCATATACACATACATTCATACACACACACATTCATATATACACACACATTCATTCCTTCATATACACACACATTCATATATACACACACATTCACATTTATATACACACATTCATACACACACATTTATATATACTGTACACATATATACACACATTCATTCCTTCATATACACACACACATTCACATTTATACACACACATCCATATATACATATATACACACATTCATACTGTACACACATGCATTCATTCACGCACACATTCATATACACACACATTCATACACACACACACACACACACACACACACATTCATACACACATGCATTCATTCCTATACACACATTCATTCACGCACACATTCATATACACAAACACATTCATACATATACACACACACACTTTATGAGAGAGAAAGCTGGAAGCTAAATAAAGACTCAGGAAACTTATTACTCTGGTTTCACCCAGGACGCCTTCAGAAAGCATATTTCATATTTTCTTCATATTTTACTTTATTGTTGTTTATAATGTCATATTTCACAGTTATGATAATGGAGACTCCAGCTCCAGACCCGAAACAAAACAGGGTGAGCAAAAGCAACACTAATGGCAACATAACTATCGCTCTGTCAAAAGGAATCGTACAGAAAAAAAAAGAGCAATTTTATAATCCACCGATCAGATTAGGAGCTACAGCATCGGATGACAAGCTACAGCGTTAATTTACACGTGCAAAAAAGTGGTCGTGTTGCTGGTGATTTACAAATAATGGGTCCATTTATCAAACTGGATACGAATGAATTAACTGTACAGCGCTCGCAGGAGCATTTACGCAAGATACGGGTCATTTATGACAAAAAAGTATGAAAATAACTTTTTATTATAATTTTAAAAAATAATTAATTAATTAAAGTGTTGGCCAAACTTTTTGGAATTTTAAATCGGACCAGAAAAGTGACCCAGGTTGTGACTACAATGATTTGTAAAGAAACACACACTCAGGTATTCATGCTTTAGGGGGACATTTGTGGAAATCTCAGTGTTTTCAGCCCAAGCTGATTTGGCTTTTAGATTTTTGGGTTGGTCACAGACAAGCAAAGCAGGTGGTGATCTCATTGATTTATAACATTGCCCCCAAATACCCCAACACACACACACACACACACACACACACACACACACACACACACACACACACACTTGACCTTGTACTTGTATAACAAGATATTATATTAAGTAATCAGGTCTTATTTTCATACTGAGGAATAATTTTACTCACTCACTCATTCATTCATTCATTTTCTACCGCTTATCCTCGGGTCACGGGGAGCCTGTGCCTATCTCAGGCGTCATCGGGCATCAAGGCAGGATACACCCTGGACGGAGTGCCAACCCATCACAGGGCACGCACACTCTCTCATTCACTCACGCAATCACACACTACGGACAATTTTCCAGAAATGCCAATCAACCTACCATGCATGTCTTTGGACCGGGGGAGGAAACCGGAGTACCCGGAGGAAACCCCCGAGGCATGGGGAGAACATGTAAACTCCACACACACAAGGTGGAGGCGGGAATCGAACCCCCAACCCTGGAGGTGTGAGGCGAACGTGCTAACCACTAAGCCACCGTGCCCCCGGCACAATTTTTTCATTCATTCATTCATCTTCTACCGCTTATCCGAACTACCTCGGGTCACGGGGAGCCTGTGCCTATCTCAGGCGTCATCGGGCATCAAGGCAGGATACACCCTGGACGGAGTGCCAACCCATCACAGGGCACGCACACTCTCTCATTCACTCACGCAATCACACACTACGGACAATTTTCCAGAAATGCCAATCAACCTACCATGCATGTCTTTGGACCGGGGGAGGAAACCGGAGTACCCGGAGGAAACCCCCGAGGCATGGGGAGAACATGTAAACTCCACACACACAAGGTGGAGGCGGGAATCGAACCCCCAACCCTGGAGGTGTGAGGCGAACGTGCTAACCACTAAGCCACCGTGCCCCCGGCACAATTTTTTCATTCATTCATTCATCTTCTACCGCTTATCCGAACTACCTCGGGTCACGGGGAGCCTGTGCCTATCTCAGGCGTCATCGGGCATCAAGGCAGGATACACCCTGGACGGAGTGCCAACCCATCGCAGGGCACACACACACACACACACACTCTCATGGCACAATTTTAATTAAACAAAATTATATTGAGAATTTTAGAAATGTTAGTTTAAAATTGCTGGAAATAATCTAACAAAAGCTAACAAAAAGAGAAATATATAAATCCTATTCCTTTCACACAGTCACAATTTTGTTTCTGAAATAACCTGCAGGAAATTGTGCTGCTTAACACCAATTAAATCTATTTGCGTTGACTCCGCCTCCGACCCTGCATTTTCGCTCCGACGTGTCAAATTCGTTAAAATGCACGAACAGGTTGTAAAATTAAAAGTGTCTGGTCTAAATTAATATCCTTCAGTCTCAAATTTACTCCTTGAATTATCACCTACTATGTTGAAGTAACACCTACAATAACAAACTTAACCTTGGTTCAGAGAAGGAGTTTATTAAAACAGTATTAATTATATTTGAATTAAATGTTGCTGACATTTGAAAGGCTGCATATTGGCATTTAAAATAGGACCAATCGATGCTCTTTATAGGCTAGTGCACTTATGGTCCAATCAGAGTTAACAGGCTGTAATATTAATGGACCAATCAGAGCTTGTCATGAAGTATGTGATGTTAACATGAAAAATCCGAGCAAAGGTTTTTTTTTATTTAACACTGTGTAATATTGACAAACCAATCGACATCAGTGTTTAACAGTCTGTAAGATTAATGGACCAATCACGAAAGCGATTGTAACAACTGATTATATTATAGGATGACATCAGAGACCTGATTGTTATTTCCAGGCAGTGGCCTAGAACTGTGTGTGTGATGAACAGTTATGCGTAGCGAGTGCTGCAGAACTCTAAACAGCATGCCTTGTTTATATTCTGACAGTGTGTGTGTGTGTGTGTGTGTGTGTGGGCCTGGCAGCCTCGTTCTTTCAATAATATTCTGAGCATGTTTGAAGTCTGTGCCACATTTCATCTAACACTCTCGTTGCATGCGCAAAAGCACGTGCGCGCACACACACACACACACACACACACCCTCTTTTGTGGTCTCATTTAATTTGTGTGTTCAGCATTTGTTGAGAAGCATCTGTGCATACATCAGACTACGGTTCCATCCCAAACCGCATATAAGTGTGTTAAATAAAATCCCAGAATGACACACTGCTTCTGTTTGACAAATTCCATCACTTAAATGATTCTGTTACGTAAACCTAAATACACCCCCAATGATGATAAAGGAAACCTTTCGACTTTTTTGTTTTTTTGCATTCTTTATTTTTGCCAAATGTCCCCACAAATGTCAAATGTTCCAACAAAATCAAACCTGACAGATATCACAATCCTTGTGGGAACATTTGATCCTCAGCAAGATATATAACACACAAACACACACACACACACAGTCAGGTAATTCTGCTTTATGGGGACATTTGTGGAAACCTGTGTTGTGTGGAAACCTGAGTGTTGAGTCTTTTACTATTTTAGATTTTTGGGTTGGACCAGAAAGTCAATGCAGGTTGTGAACTCACTGATTTATAAACACCCTACACGCGCACACACACACACACACACACACACACACACACACACACAGTTGAGACCTTGTACTAGTGTTATTCATTTATCTTTGCAAACACAGTTTATAAACAAAGCTCTTGATAAATGGGGTCAATTACAGTACGTGTGTATTGTGGAGGGAATCGTAGAGAATGAACACCTTATGTTTCTAATGTTTTATGTACGGAATAAAGGCGTGCTTGTCATCTCGTAGATCACTAACTAACAGTGCGGAGACTCTGCCCTAACTCATCGCAAAGGCATCGTAGAGCTGCATTACATTCTGGGACATTTGAACATTTAAACCAACAGCTCTGGATTTCTCATTAATATAATGCTAGAAAATAGGATTAACACCATTATAAGCAATAACAGTGACCACCTGTAACATCAGTGCAGACGTCTCACTGGAATAATAATAATAATAATA
>NC_083474.1:2145563-2170563 GCF_030014155.1 Tachysurus vachellii
ATTCCCTTCACTCAGAATTAGAGCAATTTAATAAGCCAATGAAATTATGGGATATTAAAGTAATTGAATCTCGGAGTGTGAGCAGTGAGGATGAAATGCGAGGAGACGTCGCTTTCTCTTACATCGTTAATGATTCACATTAATGGTGTGGTCAGAGTCGTGCTGGCAGTGTGTGTGTGTGTGTGTGTGTGTGAGAGAGAGACGGAGAGATGGTCGTTATCCAGTCATGTGACTTGGAAAATCTAAAATCCCAAACCAGTCGTATGTCATATTAACAGTTGTGAAACATTATCATCTGTTACGTTACGTTACTCTTACGCCACAGTGCTGGTGAATTCTCCGTTCTGATTGGTCCTAAAGGAGATTAGTTGTCTATAACTGTATTGGATACTGTATTGTTTCCATAGTAATATCTAATTTAACAGGTTGTTAACATATACACATATTTAGCATAAACAAACTTATTTAACAACAAAAAAAAGTAAAATCGTTCATATAGTGAATTCTTGGAAGGAGTCTCCAGTGTCAGAGCTTCAGTATAAGCTACGGCGGTTATAGAGATTTAATTAGCCGAACCCTGGTGTAGCATGTTAGCTTGTTGTGTTATTAAAATAACGGTGTTAACCAAGGGATGTGTTCGTATGTAAAGTTTACATAAAACTAAACGGACGAAAACACACCCACCTTTTGCTTCTGGAATCAATTTTTCTGAAGTGTAATGAAAGTTCATTTACTGTATGCAGTGTGTGTGTGTGTGTGTGTGCCCAGTTTAGCCTTAAGGCATTGTCAATATAAATTAATGTCAATACTGTCTCCACCTGCCATAAGGTCTGCATGTATATAAATAATTAAACTAAGCCACTGATACCCAAGAGCTCATGCTATGTTTTTAGTGTGTGTGTGTGTGTGTGTGTGTATTACAGCATTGCAATAATCCTCCACTTCACAGCGGCAGTTCTAGCTTGGATGGCACCTTAGGCGAACCCCCCCCTCTCAGCGCCCCATTTCTGAGAGCCCCCTGTCATGCATAAACATCAGCAGCCCAAGCAAGTTCATGGTCTTTGATGGCAAGTCAGGTAGGTTCTTCAGTTCCTCTGTAAACTCTCCGCCATCCAAGTCTGAAAGTCCTTTATGGTGCAGTGTTACACTAAGCACCTCACACTGTTCCGTCAGCTCCTCATTTGAGAGACATTCCACATCAATTGTGGAAAAGGGTTGAGGTTGCTGCATTAACAACAGCATTGAAAAATGTTACCTTCAGCTTCTTCAGGGTGTCAGTCAAAGTCTCATCACAAGACTCATATGAAAAATGCCTCCACATTCATTTCTTCACAAAAAATGTCCTTGTCTGAAGTTTGTGCAGTCACAAAGCCAGTCAATGTGTAGTGGCTGAGACCTTCTCTGTCTTTTTCAGTAGATTAACTGCTGCATCCACATGCATACTGGGAGACTGCATCAGCCTACCTACATGTTGCATCTGGCTCAAGATTCCATACCATTCCACTGTACAGATACCGAAGCGATATGATTTTATCGCATGGTCTGTGTTGTGACCCCTAACGTCAATAAGTGCTTCTCTCACTCCTGCTGCGTGATACATTAGTGGCTCAACACTCTTAATTTTACCCTCCTATCTCGTGTCAGTCCACATCTTCAAAGCACAATTACTGGAAATACACAATAAATGCATGTCATTATGCACATTGTACAGTTTATTATCAACTAACAGAAAAAGAACTAATTCCAATTCCATGAAAAGTTCAAACCAGTCTCAACAAACAAAAGAAAAGATCATTTCTATACTATTAACACAATATTCTATATAAGTTATATATGCCATAGGTTATCAGGGTAGTAGAATTAGCAATAGCTACATAGCACATCATGAGAGATATAATAGCCAATGTCTTTACATGCTATTTACTCTTAACAAAATGACTTAGTCTTAAACATACCTTTAACTTTCGTGCGTTTTTCCTCCTCTTTTTTCTGTTTTTCTGAATTGGGCCCCTGATGGTTTTGGATGCTTTTTCTTGCCCATTATTAGCCTACAATTTGCGTTCATTTCTAAGTTCACTCGCTTGCACACACACCACCATCCCCCACTCTTATTACCGACGTCATTGTCACCAAAAGAGGCGTCAACTGATAACAAGCCCCGCCCCATCCTTCTCATATTGCCCAGTAAGAGTACAGGCGTGTTCAATTTGAATGACATTGTATGACCACCTGAGCACTCACTCACATCACGAGAAACTCCTGCCCATGGGCTGCAGTCAAAGGATTTTAACGCTGTACTCCGATCAGCCTGTGCAGGCCGCATAAGTTCCGATCGCCCAATCATTTATTTTATGCCCATGTCGCCCATGCCTAAATCCGCCACTGCCACTTTAGTAAAAAACCTTGTGTGTGTTTGCCATGTTTCATGTTGGCTTCACGTGTTTCATGAAGGAACAAATAGGGTTCAATGTTAGCAACTGAAGGTGTGTGTGTGTGTGTGTGTGTGTACTGTCAAAAGTGATACATTGCTGTTGTCCTGAAAGTGTTTTTTTTTTAAGATGAGAGCTGGATGCTTTTGTGCCCTTCAGAAAGTGTGATAACAGTTACACCCCATAAAAAAATGTTCGGTGGTGTTTTCCCTGTGGGATCTATCTACACCACTGGTGGTAATTCCAACCCTCCCAACCCCACCGGTGGCAACACCAACACCCCCAAACACTAAAGGTGGCAAATCCAACCAACAAACTGCCTCTTGTTCTATATCGTTTAAAGCATGATGCTCTCACTGCATTACTGTGTATATTATTTATACTGTCTTTACTGTTATTTCAGTGTTTTAATTTTAGGCATCTTAAGAGCTGATAAACCCATTTCATTGTTTTGGGCACACAATGACAATAAAGACCTTCATGAGAACCAGCTGAATGTCCCCACAGGTACAGTGATTTGCCCCTATGTTAGGAACAAGCAAAAAGGCAGAATCTCTGGGTATAGGAGGGAAAAACTATATTGCTGTGCCAGCTTACTTGGAACCAGACAGGAATCGCATAAATAAATTCCTATCATTACGAAGCCCTTCCACACACACACACACACACACACACACACACACACACACACACACACACACACACACACAGCAACGACAAGTGTGTTCTATAATGAATATGGAGATGTTCAGACATGTTCACACTTTCTTCATTTTGATTACTCTCCAATCCCCACTCACCCAACACACACACACACACACACACACACACACACACAGAATGCTGAATATTCCTGTAATTACCAGCAGGCTGATTTAAAATGGCAGGTGGTTGTTGCTTGTGGGTCGGAAGTTGTTTATCATAATAGCATAAAAGGGAATGCGACGGATCCAAATTCTCTCAGCGTAACAAATTTAATGTCTAAGTGAAGAACGATAACTGCCTCTAATACACCATGTGATCATCCAAAATATTTACTAAAGTTGATTAGTGGCCAGTTCCCAACAATTATATAGTCTATACACTCTACTAAGCTAATTTGCAATTGTTTTTTAATGGTGATTTTTTTTTGGTGTAATTATACAATTTGTGTATTTTTTAAAATCAAATGCCTTAAATTAAATTTGTTGTTATATTTTAATTTGCAAACAATTTGTTTGAAATTTTACCATGAAATCAAGGAACGTCTGTTATTTGTAGTTCGGCATTCGGGTCATGAACGGAGCACGAATTGTGGGCGATTTTCATATAAACAGCCTGTAATTTGCCTTGTTGTCAGGTTGTTCATTTACCAGACAAAGGCTAATAAAAACACATTCTTTAAGCACAGTTTGACATTTCCGCTTGTGTATAGTGCTTTTCTAGCACTCAAGGACACTCTACAAAGGCAATCAAAGAAGAGGAGGAGGGCAGGTTAGCCCTGAACATAAAATTGCATCCTCTAGGAATGTTAGTAATGTTATTTTTTATACTTCTGTCCTTTCTGCTGCGTGTGGTTTATCAGTGTGCAACAGATTATCAACACTGTGTGCAACACTTATCGCTCGGAGCTCTAGATAAGACACACTTTAATATAGCATCACTTTCTTCTCACTTATTATTCAACCAAGTCATTTTTGATCTTAAGTTTTAAGGATACAATATAATCAATGCAAAAATTCTATAAACTCTGACTAGTTATCGATGGATATAACCGAGTTGATAGTAAAGACTCACTATAAATTAGTCAATATGTAAGATAACATAATATACACACAGGTTCATTAGCATTTTTTGTTGTTAATGGTGCTTGCAAAGCAACATTCTTGTTATTGTGCCGGACAAAACTTCGGCGCGTAACTTTTCCCGCAGCTTTTGTCCTAGACCCATGAATGAGGTGTCAAATTGACCGGAGAGGTGTGCTATGACTTTTATAAGTGTGACTTTTATATCGGAATTCTGGAATTCCCGGTACGGAAGCTCAAAGTGGCTTTTTTTTCCAAATAGACTTCCGTTATAAGACGTCCATTATATTCCCGCCCCCAAAATAAGCGAAATCAAAAAGTTAGCACAACATTGACATGTCATATATCAAAACACTCAGCCCAATGAGGGAAACTGACATAACTTGTAGCCCCGCCCCCAAAATAAGCGAAATTAAAAAGTTAGCACAACATTGACATGTCATATATCAAAACACTCAGCCCAATGAGGGGAACTGACATAACTTGTAGCCCCGCCCCCAAAATAAGCGAAATTAAAAAGTTAGCACAACATTGACATGTCATATATCAAAACACTCAGCCCAATGAGGGGAACTGACATAACTTGTAGCCCCGCCCCCAAAATAAGCGAAATTAAAAAGTTAGCACAACATGGACATGTCATATATCAAAACACAGCCCGATGATGGGAACTGACCTAACGTGTAGCCCCGCCCCCAAAACAAGCGAAATCAAAAAGTTAGCACAACATGGACATGTGACGTATCAAAACACTCAGCACGATGAGGGGAACTTGCCACGTGCAAGCACCATTCATATTTTGGAAATGTACATTCTAGTTCTCTTAGATTATTTTAAGCTGAGTTCAAATCTATTAATTGCTCAACAATGAAATTCTAAGAATACATTTCTAATATTCCGAATTCTATTTATTTTTAAGTGCTTTATGTGGTGCAGGATTCATCGTACAGGATTCATTCATCCTGAATAGCAAACATGGTTCAAACAAGAAAAAAACCCCACTAAATTTACCGTTCTGGATCTGTCCTTCTTCCTAATTTGTAGTTTGATTCTACTTCAAAGTACAAAATCAAGTGTGATGAATTTTAAGGGATCAGACCTAGGACACGTGTCATTTTGTGGCAATAACTAGTAAACTGCATGAATCTACAGTCATAGCTAGAAAGAAATCAGCCCAGGCTTCCCTTCTCTGATCCTTATAGCATCCTGTGTATTTTGCATACGACCAGTGGTGGTGCTGTTGCGCTCCAAAATGTATGTATGATGTGTACAAGCAAATAATCTGATGTATATGCAGGCTTAGCTCTGCTAGCATGTTTATTTCAGCCTCCTCTGCAAAATGCACATCCCGTAATTGGAGTTGCCAAATTTTAACAATAACATATTCCCATTTAATTAGCACATTTCATATCTATCTACAATACATGAAGGTGTGAAATATGCTGTAAGCAATGTGTTTAAAAAGATTTGCAGTCTAAAGCACAGCAGTGTGTCTGTGTGTATGTGTGTGTGTGTGTGTGTGTGTGTGTGTGTGTGTACAAGCACTGCAGTAGCTCCACGTGAGTGCTAGTGAGTAAAAATGATGCTAACTCTAATTACATCAACTGAACATTAGAGTGTGGGAGTCCGGAGCTCAGGGAAATAACAGAGAAATGCATCATCAGATAGAGAGAGAAACAGCGTGTGTCTGTGTGTTTGCGTGCGTGTGTGTGTGGATAAAATCTTTTACTTGTCTGTACCCAGAACACTAAATATGTAGACATCCAAAATTTCTGGGTGTGCATGAAATGTATGTGTGTAGGTAACATGGCTGTGTGTGTGTGCCTACAACAAATTGTGTACATACTTTGCGCATATTTGCATCAGTAATAATTTAAACACATTGATAACATAAGAATATGTCTACTTCAGCATGCATAGATTGACTGTGTTGGTGCCAATATGTGTATAGATGTAGATATCATATTTAGATAATATGCCGATATACTGTGTGTGTGTGTGTGTGTGTGTGTGTGTGTGTGTGTGTGTGTGTGTGTGTGTGTCCCCTGTTGGCATTGTAAACGGCCGGCAGAAGGACAGAAGGCTGCTTCACCTTCACAAGGACAAATGCAGATTAACAATCACTATTCTTTACACACTTATTCCTTACACACACAGACACACACACACACAGAGACACAGACATACATTAACTATTGTGTATTATGTAGGTGAATGCAAAATAATATATCAGTGATTACATTGTGTGTGTGTGTGTGTGTGTGTGCGTGTGTGTGCGTGTGTATCCCAACGTGTCCTAATGCCCACAAAATGACCAGAGCAGTGATTGTACCATAATTCTAAATTTTGTACACCCTACCAAACTGTCATTTAGGGTTTACAGTGTGCAACTATTGTTGTGTGTGTGTGTGTGTGTGTGAGAGAGAGAGAGAGAGAGAGAGAGAGAGAGAGAGAGAGAGAAAGCGAGAGAGAGAGAGCGAGAGCGAGAGAGAGAGAGAGAGAGAGAGAGAGAATTCAACTTGTTCATTTTTCAGTCTCATGATTAATTTTTCCTCTTAAAAAGCTCAGGTCACAGTGTTAGTTTTCACACTGGACATTGGTGCTCATTAACACGGGCAGCCAATTAGATTAGAAGAAGTTTTAACCAATCAGAAACTTTAACTGTTGAACTCTGTCATGCACACCATCAAACTTACAACAGTTTACAGTGCTCCTTTTATATGTGTATGTGTAAATCCCTGAGTTTTTATTTGTAAGCCTGAAATAGCTTAAAGATTTCTTTAACATGGGTATTAATTCGCTGCAGTAATCATTATGTAAGTGGAAGGTCCTCAAAAAGTATGTGTGTGTGCTTTAATTGTGTGTGTGTGTGTGCTTTAATTGATTGTACAAAAAAAAAGTAAGATTGGCATGAATTGACAAGCAAGAACATGCTAACACAAAGAGCTACAGCAGGTCGGCAGCATGTTAGCGGTGTCAGTGGTGACCAAGTGTGTTAGGCTGAGGTGCATTAGCACTGAGGAAGTATCAGATGAACACGAGTGTAACATTCGAGTAGTGTAATTCTACACATTAGCAAGGGGATGGACAGAGGAGGAGTGCTCAAAAATTAAATGAATGAATGGAGTGTGTTAGCGTGAGGAATGTAAATGCATCTGGAAATGTTATAAAGCGCAGGATTGTTAGGGTTTTTTTTAAGCAGCACTTGTTTCAGGAGTGTGTTAGCTTTATGCATTACTAAAGAGTCTTGGTGTGAGGAATATTTTCAGAATGTGTTAGTTTGAGGACCATTAGCATTCAGGAAGCATTTTATGAAAGCACATTAGTGGAGCTAGCATGAGGAGCATTAGCACTTTTTGGATTGTTCTACAATATCAAATGAAGATTGGATTACCATGAGTGTGAATCTACACATTAGTGGAGTTAGTATGAAGTGCATTTGAACATTTGGGAACGCTTTAAAGTATCAGATGAAATTTGAATTAGCAGGAGTGGGTTAGTGTGTTAAAGTAAAGCTACACATTAGCAAAACAAGATTAGTATTAGCGGCAAGTACGAGTGAATGGAGTGTTATTACATTGGAGAAGAGGCTTAGTGAACTGTGTTAGCATGAGGAACTTCTTTAGAGTGTGTTAGCATGAGGCACATTAAAAAGTCTGGAGGCATCTGATGAACATTAGCTCACTGCTAGCAAGAACCTTATGAGCAGGTGTAGTAGCTTAAGTACCATTACCACACTGTGCTAAGATGAATCTATACATTACCAAAATGTTCACAAGTGCAGTTTTGCCAGAACGTGAGGTAATAGTGTGAGCGTGTTATTGTATTAGTGGAGCTAGTATGGGGCACAAGAGTGTTCTAAAGTATCAAATGAAGGTTGAAAGAGGAAGCATGAGGGAAACTAGCATACATTCAAAAATGTTAACGTTTGTATGAATCTACATATTAGCAGGAGTGTGTTAGCATGACCAGCATTACAACAGCCGGTTAGTATGTTTGTGTGTGTGTTTACATTTTAACATTAGCATTAGAGGTTTGTCAAGGAGATACAAGATAAACTCGCTAGCACATAAACAGAAGTATGTTCATATAGCATAGGAGCAATAAAATGGCTGACTAGCCATTAATGAGATTTCTACCATAGATGACCTCTCTTGCTGTTAATTATTTTAATGCTTCATCAACCAACCCCTGTGCAAAGTGTGTGTGTGTGTATACTCATTTATTAGTAGCTGTGTATAATTATCAGCCTGCTTCCCAGGCCCAGCACTGACAGATATGAAGGTCATGTGTGTGTGTGTGTGTGTGTGTGTTACACACTCACTGCTTCTCCATTCTTTCTACACTGTCCAATACAATCCCTGAAGACACAGGAACATCTGTCAGATAGATGCGACAGGATGAGAGAAGTAAAAGAAAGACCAGACATAGATCCATCAGTACACACACACGCACACACACACCCTTGCTGTGACCTTCCTTCACACATGCCATTACTGTGGCTCACACCAGAGAGCAATAATTACACGTGTGACATTCAGCAACTTTCGATTTAGAGCGTCCATTCATCATGTAAACGTCTACATTTAATGGTTTTAACGTTTACTTTTACGGCCTTGTTAACGATGCTTTGATGAATTGTTAGATGAAAGCAGATGAATTAGCAAAGGCTAAGCCATGAAGAAGAGTAGAAGGAAACAGAATAATTTTGTGCTACTGTAGCATATTTGTAACATAAATCGTTCCTGGACAAACCACATGATTAGCACTTACTATTTTAGCCAGTGTTCTAAATAATATAAATACTTCTTTTAAATATTTTACTGTTTTTATTTAATTTACCCTTAATGAACCCTTGCATGGAAAAAAGATTCAACACTGATTCGACTCACCGGCAGAAATGAATCAAATTATTCAATTGCAAGCTGATGAGCTAAACCTAAAGGTCCAAACTGTGTTTTTGAAATGTTGATCGACAAAAAAAAAGATAAAACAAAACCTAGACATGCTGAAACATTATAGCCACACCAACACACTTATTAGGTATACTGTATACTTTTTTTTTTTTTTCCACACAAGCCAAATCAACCAGTAAATGAATCAACAGTATACATTTTTAAGTCAAAAATAAAAAATAAATTACATGATCTGCACAGGGGGACCTGCTTAGTGGTTAGCACGTTCGCCTCACACCTCCAGGGTTGGGGGTTCGATTCCTGCCTCCGCCTTGTGTGTGTGGAGTTTACATGTTCTCCCCGTGCCTCGGGGGTTTCCTCCGGTTACTCCGGTTTCCTCCCCCGGTCCAAAGACATGCATGGTAGGTTGATTGGCATCTCTGGAAAATTGTCCGTAGTGTGTGAGTGCGTGAGTGAATGAGAGTGTGTGTGTGCCCTGTGATGGGTTGGCACTCCGTCCAGGGTGTATCCTGCCTTGATGCCCGATGTCGCCTGAGAGACCAGGCGTCATAGGTCTCCCCGTGACCCGAGGTAGTTCGGATAAGCGGTAGAAAATGAGTGAGTGAGAGTGAGAGTGATGTGCACAACCTAAAAGCAAGGGGGAGGAGCTTGACCTGATCCATCTCCTCCTATCATTCTAAACCCTAACACCATACTCTTTAAACCTTACAACATTGTACAACACAAGACAAGACACTTAAAACACGGAATCATACCGAGTTGGTGCCACCTCCTGGTAGGCGGAGCTAAATCAGGTCCAACTCCACCCCAAGGACTACTGAGATATCATTCTCATTGATAGTTGAGATCAAGATCATAAAATGATATAATGAACCCTAGAATTTAAGATATTTCCCACAATGCACCACTTCAGACTAGTCAGCATTTGTAAGCATGTCAATGTTTTATTATTTCTTTATTTTTTTATTCAGAGAAGTGAGTGCTGTTTGAGTGTAATTTTGGTCCTCTTGAAAATTCAAAAGTCAGATTATTAACCTCACATTAGCATGCAGACATTTTTATTTTTGGCTTAGTGATGTTGGCAGGATTTCTATATTTTCAGTACAACTACGTATATGTGTAGGCCGGAACGTGTAAGGTGAAGAATCCTAAATGGAAGATTGTGTAGGTGAAGCGCTAACGTCTGCCAAGAAGTAAAGAAATATTGAAATAAATCAATGTATAAAAGGTTTTTAAAGGTCGAGAAGGAAGTGCAGGAAGTAGATAACTTTCATCCTATTTTACATCTAGTTTATAATTGGATGACATGGACCTTTTATATCTGTAAGGATTTATATATACACAGTAGATAGATGGATATAGCTAGCTAGATAGCTCTACATTTTAAAACAAACCACTTTTACAACATCTTTTTCGCTATTTAGCATCTCCAATCCCAGTGCTACATAACTTAAAATGTAACATCTAGGCGACGTTTTATTTCAGTTTACGACACGATCGCTAGCATTTAATTCCTATTTTAGGTCGTTCGCTAAATTAGCTTGTATGAATTTAAAATCTACAGAATTGTTCTAAGTTATGATTTGAGGCTAAATTATTAAGGATTATATGAATTAATCAAACAAACTATTTCAACCTTCATTCCAAAACAAAATGACAAAACTAACAAAAGCTTAGTCAGCTAAATTTATGATAATATATTCTTTGTATTCTGTTACTTCACCAGCAAATAAAGTAATAGAAAAAAATAATCTACTTACACTAGATAACAAAAAGGCATTAGATTAGCATGTAATACTGAGCTAATTATCTACACAAACATTTGTAACTTATAAATTGAAATGCGCCAAATATTTAGCGACTATAATCATTTTGTTTAGCTAATAATTGAATCAAATAAAACCCGCATTTTGTTATATTTAATAAGTGGATGTTCTCAGCGAAGGAACTAATGGAGAAAATTATTAAATAATAGTTATGCAAATTCTTATGATAATTCAGTAGTTTCATCGGTGGGAATAGACTGAAGCAAGTATGAGCCAATTGTGTGTGTGTGTGTGTGTGTGTGTGTGTGTGTGTGTGTGTGTGTGTGTGTGGCGAATTAGCACCAAATGATTATATTAGCAATATTCCAGTCTGTTCAGATTTATGAAGCCATTGATTTTTCCACACACATACACGTACACACACACACACACAAAACTGAAGAAACGACTTACAGGAACAAAACTGCATAAGTGATTAACAAAGAGAGAGAGAGAGAGAGAGAGAGAGAGAGAGAGAGTTTATGAGTCAGATTTTGACCTTGATATTATTCGTCTTTGAAAGAAGGTGAAAGAGTTGAAAAGATATAAGGGGAAAGAGGGGAAATCTGAAAACAAATCAGGAAGCAAATTAAAGAAACGACAGACAGACGGGCGCAGAGAGAGAGAGAGAGAGAGAGAGAGAGAGAGAGAGAGAGAGAGAGAGAGAGAGTGAGTGAGAAACCAGGGAAACAAAAATTTGGTAATAGATATGAGAAGCGAGACAGAAAAAAAGACAGAGATGAGAATAAGAGAGACTAAGTGATGTGGGGGGAGAGAGAAAGAGAGAGAGAGAGAGACACACACTTTTATCAGGTGAAGTATATGGAGCCATTTCCACTAATGATGATTGTATTGGGGGTTGCATCAAATCTCTCTCTGTCTGCCTCTCTCCCCCCTTTGTTTTATCCTGTTCTCTCCATCGGCTGTCTTGCATTATATTGCTTTCTTCTTTCGTTTCTTCCTTTCTCTTCTCTCATTAAAATTTTCTTTACCTCTTTTTCTCACTGCTCTCTCTCTCTCTCTCTCTCTCTCTCTCTCTCTCTCTCTCTCTCTCTCAATCTCCTACATTTCTCTTTGTCTTTCCTCTCTCCTTATTCATTTATTTCATTTCATTTTTACTCTCTCTTTACCTGTGTATTTCTTTTTCTTTTATGAAATCTCTTTCTTCTCATTTCTTTTCGCTCACACCCTTCATATAACCATCTCATTCTCTGGATAGTTTCCTTTCCATCATTTTTACACTTTTTTCTCTCTAACCCTCTTACACACAGCTTCTCCACCATCATCATCCTCCTTATTTGTGTCCAACACACACAACCATTCACATACAGCATTCATAACTTGTGCGCCCGAGGCTTCTGTGAGACCTCTCTCTCTATCTCTCTCTCTCACACACACACACTCTCTTAACTCGAGTGAGAAAATGTCCAGTGACACTATCAAATCAGTGCGTCATCAATAATTCATCACTGAAAGAGACTTAAACCACTGTGTGTGTGTGTGTGTGTGTGTGAGTGTGAGAGAGAGAGAGAGAGAGAGAGAGAGAGAGAGAGAGAGGGAGGATAAAACCAAAGGAGACAAAAAAGGCAAAGTGACTGAGATTAATGATAATCAGCACTCGTTCTAATGTGTTGTGGTTTCCATAGTAACAGCTTGTTCACAGGGATGTAAGGCAGCCATAAAACAGGTTTTATAAAAAAGCATTAAAACCTATAATAATTAACTTGCTGAATTTTTTGATAAGTCAAAGTTTAAGTAATTGGACATTTATGGAAGTAGTCTCCAGTGTCAGAAAGTTTTCCACCACAGGACAGTCTTCAAGAACATTTCTCTGTAAATTACAAGCTGTTTTTTTTTTTTTTTTTTTTTTTTTTTTTTCGAGATTTAAAAGAAAGACAAAACAGAGGCTGGTGATGGAACAGCTGCTTAAGTAAACAGTAACAGAAACTACCTTGCCTTAAATATAAATAAAAAAAGAATCTTTTTTTTTGTTTGTTTCAGCTTAAGAGGAATAAAAGACTTCAGGTTGTGTGTTGAGGGTGTATGAAAAGTCAGGACTCAAAGACAATACCAGGAAGTACCAAGAACAACTATTTCTACCTTTATCAAATGGCATCTTCACTTCTAAATATATAAGTAAACAAACAAAAATACAAAATCTCGAATTGCTTTCTGTTTTTATGACCCCAATATTACATCTAAGAAAATTCTGGATGCTTATTACAAGCTATGTAAATTAGGTTTACGTAGCTTATAAGAATGCAGTGAGAATGAAAGAAGATGAAAAGGTCTGAGAGGATACCGAGCATGTACGTTTGAGTATATACACACTACTAATAACTGGTAGAACATTTGCTCAGTGTGTGTGTGTGTGTGTGTGTGTGTGTGTGTGTGTGTGTGTGTGTGCAGACAAGCCACAGTTCAGTGTAAATTCAATAAAAATAAATACCACTTCCAAATAGATGCATAGATCACACACATATTCTTCCGTACAATAGCTGTGCAGATGAGGGTCCCTTGTGTGTTTTTGTGTTTTGAATCACACGCTTGTGTTTTAATTGAGGTGTTTTTTCCATAGCTAGTCAGATCAAATACACATACACACACACACACACACTATTCATCCCTCTATTTTCTCACACTCTTTATCATGCATTAGTAAAATAAAATATGGGGTTTACATGCTTTATAAGGACCACAAAAAACCATAGAGACAGTATAGAGTAAATGTCTCCACATTCACTCAGTCCTCACAAAATGATGCTGTTTTTATTTAATTAATTAATAATTCTTTCTGCTTATTGAGGTTATGTTTTGGGTTCATTGTAGCATAGTATTATCTAGCTAAAGTAACACATTTTAGGTCCTCACAAAGCAGGATTATGTGTATATATGTATATACTGTATTAGCCTTGTGTGAGAACAAAAAAGGACCAAAGTCCCAAATAAACTGTGGGTGAATATATTTAGCTTTAATCAAGTGTTTATCAGTTGTCCACTTAGTTGGCTAGCTTAATCTGACTAGCGAACTACTTGCTGATAGTAAGGAACTTTTGAGTCTTTCCTGTCTCTGTTTACATTTTGTTTATGCTCCATATGCATTACAGGTGCATCTCAATAAATTAAAATGTCATGGAAAAGTTCATTTATTTCAGTAATTCAACTCAAATAGTGAAATTCGTGTATTATATAAATTCAGTACACACAGTTTAATTTTGATGATTTTGGCTCACATTTAACAAAAAAAAACAAATTCTCAAAAAATAAGAATATGGTGACACACCAATCAGCTAATCAACTCAAAACACCCGCAAAGGTTTCCTGAGCCATCAAATTGGTCTCTCAATTTGGTTCACTAGGCTACACAATCATGGGGAAGACTGCTTTCTAGACAACTGTCAGATCAGCAATCATTGATACCCTTCACAAAGAGGGTAAGCCACAAACATTCATTGCGAAGCTGGCTGCTCACAGAGAGCTGTATCCAAGCAAGTTAACAAAAAGTTGAGTGGAAGAAAAAAGTGTGGAAGAAAAAGATGCACAACCAACTGAGGGAACTGCAGTCTTGAGAGGCTTGTCAAGCAAAATCGATTCAAGAATTTGGGTGAACTTAACAAGGAAAGGACTGAGGCTGGGGTTAAGGTATCAAGAGCCATCACACACAGACGTGTCTGGGAATTTGGCTACAGTTGTCGTATTCCTCTTGTTAAGCCTCTCCTGAACCACAGACAATTTCAGAGGCGTCTTAGCTGGGCTAAGGAGAAGAAGAACTGGACTGTTGCCCAGTGGTCCAAAGTCCTCTTTTCAGATGAGAGCAAGTTTTGAATTTAATTTGGAAACCAAGGTCCTAGAGTCTGGAGGAAGGGTGGAGAAGCTCATAGCACAAGTTACTTGAAGTCCAGTGTTATGTTTCCACAGTCTGTGATTATTTGGGGTGTAATGTCATCTGCTGGTGTTGGTCCACTGTGTTTTTTGAAAACCAAAGTCACTGAACCCCTTTACCAAGAAATTTTAGAGCACTTCATGCTTCCTTATGCTGACCAGCTTTTTAAAGATGCCAATTTCATTTTCCAGCAGGATTTGGCACCTGCCCACACTGCCAAAAGCACCAAAAGTTGGTTAAAAGACAATAGTGTTGGTCTGCTTGACTGGCCAGCAAACCTGTCAAGAGGAAAATGGGAAACAAGAGAAATGAAGATTCTAAGATGCTAAAAATGCAGATGAGCTGAAGGCCACTGTCAAAGAACAGTAATTAAAGCAAAAAGAGTCCCAACCAAGTATTGAGTACATACACAGTAAATGAACATACTTTTGAACCCAGTGCATTAGGAAGCCTGTAGAAATGGAGGCTAAAAAGAAATGAGAAACAGAGAGGGAGATATATGTAACAATCATGCTAATATTTTACTGGTGTAGTTACAAAAAATTAGTATTTTATTCGATCTTGCTTAGCAACATGGTGAAGCCAGACACTTATACCAGAGTACTTTGTTTATGAAGATACCAGTGCTTAGAAAAACACTGATCTTTGAGTAAAAACGGCTCTAAATACTGGCTCAATTAAGAAGCTCACACTCTCCCTGTTTCTTTGGTGATAGCCCACTATGTGTGTTTTCAGTCCAATCTCCATCTTCATCTTGCCAGTGGTTTGTAGTATGTTCAGATCCACACATGCCATTGTGTCAAGCCTTCTGTCTGGATTTGCTGATCTTCTGTTATCCATGTTGCACCACTGGCCTCTCCTTGACCCTTTGGCAGGCACTTTGAGAGTCACTGGAATGCAACTTCTCTGATCTCTGATAAGCCGCCTTCAGACAGGCCACCCATCCAGACTTAATGACCTGCCCTGCTTTCCTGAATTGTGTCCACCATCTGTAGAATTCAACATATCTTCTGCCTGTAGACATTCTTCGCAGGGAACCAGGACCCACTTTCAGTCCCTGTGTTGTGCTTTGGGAGCCATATGTTAACAATTCTTGTTTGAGGGGTATTCTATCGGGCAGGGGGGGTGGTTGGGGGTTTTAGGGTGGGTTTCCCTCATGGGGTTCTTTCCCCTCTTGTCATGAGTACCATCTACATTTGTTTCTGTTTTTGGTCTCATCACCCACATCTCATAATTAATTTGGTTACCTGATTGTGTTTACCTGTTTCATGTTTTCCTTAAAATATTTTTAATATGTTCAATGCTGTATTGCCATTAAATTTGTTGTTTCCTACTTTGTCCTAGTTTCTTGCATATTCCTGTTTTTGATCATTTTGAAACCATCTTAGATTTCAGTTAATAAATCAAAACTTTAAGTAAACCCTGCCTCAACATCAAAATGCTAAGTTATCATAAAGATTACATAAGCATCAACATTATTATATTTAAAAAGCTAAGAAATGTAAAAGCTATGCTACATGGCAAGCCAAATTCATTGGACATAAAGAAATTAAAAATTGGACATAAGGCTAATTGTAAATTGCTTTTATTAAGAAAGTTTTTTTAAATAAACTTTGAAATCTACTTCCACATCATTTTCTGGATAAGAAAGACAGGAAAGTCAAGCTGTATACAACTCTCAATATAATAGAGATTTTGGTGCATGATTGAACGTAGACTATAAGATTTTTTTTTAAATCAAGTCATACACACTAGCCGCTAATCTTTGTAAAACTTAGCACGAGTGATCTCAAGGCATATGAAGAAGACTATAATCATCCAACACTTACAGTCATTAAAAGTTGCACTGAGGGAAATCGGATAATTCAGGTTCACTAGCTTTTGTGATGAAGACTGTCAACCCACAAGCAACCACCACCTGTAATTTTTAAAATCAGCCTGTTGGTAATTGCTGGGACATTCAGCATTCGTGAGAGCTGAGGGTAGGGGAGGAATAAAAAAAAGAAACTTGAAGAAAGAAAAAATAAAAATAAAAAATAGATTTCCATTTGTGTCCAGTGGTTAGCCTTAGGATTAAGGTTAGGATTAATAAGGTTATGCTTAGTGAGGTAAAGTATAAGGTTAATGAGGATAAGATTAAGGTTTACAGAGGTTAGAGTAACTAAGGGTCAGTAGGTTTATTGTTATTAATTGAAAGGTTAGCGTTACTGAGGTAAATTTTGGTGTTACTGAGGAAAAGGTTGATTTTCCTGAGGTACTGGTTAATGTTATTAAACAAAGAATAACGTTACTGAGGTAAGGCTAACCATTGCTGAGGTAAATGTTACTGTTATTGTGGTAGGTGAAAGGTGAAAAAAAAGGTGAAAAATAATGAGATTAGCCTTACTGAGGTAAAGGTGGAAGGTCAATGAGGTAAAGGTCATCATTGAGGAAAATTTGAGTGTTAAGTTAGTGTAACTGAAGTAGAGTTATTAAGCAAAGGTTAATAATAATGTAATATTGATGTAAATGAGAGTTACTGTGGTTAGCAGTTTTGAGGTAAAATCTAAGGTTTACAGTTACAGAGGTAAAGTTTATGGGTAGTATAGGTACAAAGTATGTAGTTAGTAAGGTAAAATTTAACTTCAGAAGGTTAAAGTTAGCATATAGAGGTAACATTTAGCATAGCAGAGGTTATGGTAAAGAACAGTGAAGTAAAGTGGAATTTTACAGAGGTTAAACTTATCATTTAAGGACGAAGTAACATTTAACGTTCCCAAATTCCTTTTATGCAGACCACCAGCTGTAGATCTGTTGATGTGTTAGCTATGAAGATAAAGGAAAACAAAATCAGTCAAACTTGGTCAAAACATTGCAATACCAGTTCAGGACTTTGTCTGACAGTTAAACCATAACTGCTGTGATGTCATTGCTGTGCTGCTCACACTGGTTTGTTTTCACATCTCACACATGGTGAAGAATTATGAGATTCCCAGAACGTCCAGTGAGACAATGTTGTAATAAAGTCTGAAAGTGTGTGTGTGTGTGTGTGTGTGTGTGTGTGTGTGTTCAACAAGTTTCATGTTACTTGACAATTTAAGTCAGAACACACTAACCTTGAGCACCAGACAGCTATAAATTTATGTGTGTATTTCTATATGCCTGATTGTATTGCTCTGTGACTTTGCTGTATGAATCTTTGTGTATCTTGTCTCATAAAAGAAGCAAAGTGAATAGAGGTGTGTTATTTGATACCTGGAGTGAGTCAATAATGTCTGTCTCCATCTCTCTCTCCCTCTCTGTGACTGTGTGTAGATTAATATTTAATACACTGATTTTTCAGCCACTGAGGAAATGGAGTTCTTGTTACTGGAATGAAAGAAGACTCCTGTTTTCTTCTTCAGTGACAAATGAAAAGAGAGAGAGAGAGAGAGAGAGAGAGAGAGAGAGAGAGAGAGTGTGTACAATTATTTATTTCAGCAGCAATATTCATTTTCATTTATTTCACTTCATTATAACTTTGTGATTTGAAACATAACCACACTGGACTGATGGTGTGCATGTGCCATATGTAGTAAGCAGGACATGTGGTTCGGGACACGTCCACAGTGGACTGATGATCAGTGAGGCATTTGTGATGTCTAAGAATTAATGAGTTTTAAAATGGAGACCTGCCAATTGTCCCCACAAGGTCGGAAATGCCACGTAACCCTTTCCTTTTTGGTCCCCACAAAGCTAACATTTTATATCAAACAAATAATTTAGGGCACTCTAAACCCTGAAAGAACAGCACACTGACACACAACGTCTTTGGGGACATTTGGTCTCCATGACGAGCCAAGAACCTGAAAATGCACACTACTGAGAGTTCAGTGCTTGGCCAAGCTTATTAGCGTAATAAAATCGCATAAAATGAAATTAGTGTCGTCCCTGAGGCCTGTGAAAGTCGTGGTGACTTTCAGAGAGAGAGAGAGAGAGAAAGAGAAAATGAAAGGTTTCAAAAGCAGACAGCATGGATGAATACAAAGCAGGAACAAATGGAAGACAGGCAACAGACTGATAAGTGGGGGAGAGGGAGAGAGAGAGAGAGAGAGAGATTTTGTCCTCTATTGGATGGCAATACTGAAACCATATAATAGAAGTCATTTTTCACCATTATCACTATTATACACATGCAATAATTGGCCACAAAAAATTCTCTTATCTGATTGGGTGACAGGGATGCACTATAATTTAAAAAAAAATTAATTATATTACCTTCAATACATAGTCAGGTTATCACCATGTATCCATTTGATGATTTAACTATAAGCGAATAAATGAAAGTAAATACATTAACAAAACAATATGAAGAGAGCACAATATAATTTGTAGGTCCTGCAAAAAGTAGCCATGGCAACAATAAAAAGAGTCTTCCACAAGAGAAAGGGGGAGGAGCTAACTATATTGTTTATCACAGCATCATTTGTTATTTTCTGAAGTTACAATTACATGGACATTGGATCCATACTAGGCTGAAAAATCGCTGGGGTGGGGGCGTGAGGGTGAGGTGATGAAGCAGTTAGCCTCACTACATACATAGTAAAGTTATCAAATAATTTTTCCACCAGCGGTACATTAATTACCAGCGGTACATCCCACAGCAATTTGCCAATAATATCAATTTTCTATTTATTAAAGAACTGTATCTGTGTGAACCAGGTGTTACTATAGAAACAATAACTGACCAATCACTGTGCAGAATTCAGAAGAAATATGATACAAGCTTCAATATTTCATCGATTGGTCAGTTTGCAATCGGCACGTGATTGGTCAGTGATAATGTACGCTGGACGACTGGGGGATTGTAATTTACAGAATGTGATTGCTCGGTGATTTCACTGCACATGATTGATTACATGAGAATACGGTATACAAAGTGTATGTGTGTGTGTGTGTGGATTGCTCACAGCTCTTGAAAAATGACTGATTATTTCTGCATGATCCACATCAACAGTCCTCTGTGTGCGTGTGTGTGTGTGTGTGTGTGTGTGTGGCTCCTCCCACCATGTGATGATCTTTTTGATAAAACATATCGATGCCTGACCAGAATACTGATCAGAAAACGAGTAGTAATGAAACAGGCTTTTTGAGCCACAGCAGTGACTGTAGTGTTTAAAACACAAAGTTTTTGTGTCTGAAGAAGTTGCTTACTCACTGGTGTGTGTGTACTTGCCTAAAATCAGTAGAGCCTTCTGATACAGATGAATGTGCTCGTCACAGCCTACAGAATACTCTCTCTCTCACTCACACACACACACACACACACACACACACACACACACACACACACACCATTATTGATTTTCTGTGGGCTGCTTCTGTCTCACTAACAGTGAAGAGATACATATATAGAGAAGATAAAGAGGATGGATTAGAAACACACTCCATTTACTCCTTTACTTTTTCTTGCTCACACGCTGAGGTCACTGATTTTATGAGATTTAAACTGAACACAGACTGGCTCATGTACTGTAAACACTATTTCTGAAAGGTAAAGGATAACAAACTAAACGTTAATACTGACTAACTGGTCAGTAGAAAACCTACCATGTGTAGCTGGACAGTAGTAATCCACAGTATGCCATATTTCTCTTTGAGGCCCTTTCTCTCATTTGCCTTGTTTGGAAAAGGCTACTTACAGTAGGTTTCTGGCTCCTGGAACAATGGTAAAATGGATTTGTAAATTCAGGTTAAAGTGTGTGTGTGGAGTCACTCAGGTCATTGCTGTCATCACATACACAGCAGAGATTCTGAGATGACAAAAATGTGCTTTGCTCTGTCTGTGTGTGTGTACGTGTGTGTGTGAGAGAGAATTGTGAATACCCTACAGATTCAGCTTCACTGGTTACCTACTACACACACACACACACATTTGCATTTCACAGAATGGTTGTGATGTGTGTGTGTGTGGGTGTGTGTGTACTTTAGAAAACTTTACAGTAGTTCATACCAAAATTAGCAATTTTAAGTGTACACAGCTGGCAACTACTAACACCTCAAAGCAAAAAGTGTGTGAGTATGTCTGACAGTGTTAGATAGATTTATGTGTGTGATGCAGTGTTAGCTTTTCCTAGTTTCCCTGAGGTGTCACACACACACGCTACAAAATCAGGTCAAATCTCCTCACACTGCATACTGTTTTAAAAAGGCATTACACAATAGCTTGTCTTCAGTACCTGAGACTAAAATACTTGACATTTTTTTTACTGATAAAAGAATAATTGTTTAGCTTTAGAGCACCATAGCGAATTGTTTAGCTATGATGCTCTATGGTATGGTCTATCTGGAAATACGGGTTCCTACATAACCCATAATGCCATTTAACTACCTGCTAACTGTCTGCTGATGGACAGCAATGCAGTGGCACTTTAGTTCTTTAGTTGATCCAGCTCATCTGACCCCATCTTAACACTACAGAGCTTTCATGCTAATAGCATTGCCTCATCTTGTAGATCGTATAGTAGCATAGCTGTGCTGCATTCTACAACAGTCTTTTAAGTCCAACATGTTCAACTGTCTCCGCTATGTCTTACACTGGATTTCTCATTAACATGATGCCAAATGTAACTGGACGCTTGTTAGCATGAGAGCTAAAAGGCAAACACTTTGATATTTCCCCCCTTACATTGTAACTTTGCTAGCGATAATCTGACCAACACAAAACCGCTAACTTCTGACAGGAAAATATGAAATTACAAAAATAAATTTTTCACGGGCTTCAAGGTGGAGGTTTTATTTTAAGAGCATCAAGTCGTCCTTCAAACAATTCCATGCTCTTGATTTCATTTTACCTAAAATGGTTAGTTTGAAATTAATGGTAAACATGAGATTCATGCTAACGCAACATGCTCAAAGAGAATGGGACACCTCTCTATATTAGCGGCATCTATTCTGGTACTTTTAAGTGCTCAGGTCACCATTTAGCCTCAGCTTTTTTGAAAGTTGTCAATTTATTGCTTCAATTGTTCAATATAACCTTAAACCCCAGCCAGGTTTTGACCCTTTGCATACAGCGATACAGTACGAATCTCTGCATAAATATTTTTGTACCTGCCATGTCTGCACTTTCTGTCCATTTATCCTGATGTTCACCTTCCCGGTGCTCTAGACTACATAAATCACTCTAACAAGCAGCAATGCACTCGCTGCCTCCAGCTGCCTAAGTCACAGTAAACAGAGGAGAGTCGGAGATGCAGAACGTCTCAACATTTCTACTGTACATTTGTTACGCAGGGGGGCACGGTGGCTTAGTGGTTAGCACGTTCGCCTCACACCTCCAGGGTTGGGGGTTCGATTCCCGCCTCTGCCTTGTGTGTGTGTGGAGTTTGCATGTTCTCCCCGTGCCTCGGGGGTTTCCTCCGGGTACTCCGGTTTCCTCCCCCGGTCCAAAGACATGCATGGTAGGTTGATTGGCATCTCTGGAAAATTGTCCGTAGTGTGTGATTGCGTGAGTGAATGAGTGTGTGTGTGTGCCCTGCGATGGGTTGGCACTCCGTCCAGGGTGTATCCTGCCTTGATGCCCGATGACGCCCGAGATCCCTGTGACCCGAGGTAGTTCGGATAAGCGGTAGAAAATGAGTGAGAGAGTGAGAGAGTTGTTACGCAGTGCATAAAATTATGAAAAATACGTTTAGTCATTCATCAACATTGTCATAAATCATGTATAGGACAGTAAAAGTATAGGAAGGTCTCCCACATTTGGAACTTTCCATATTGACTCTGCAACAATATTGACTCTGACTCTGGCACAATGGATCCCAACTTGAGAACCACAGATTTCAGAATGTAGGATCAAATGTCCCAATCTACAGAAACTTCATGCCAAACTATTCAGACAGTGTGGCAGAAAAAAGAATGTTCTTTCTTTTAAGACAAAACGACTGTAAGTGCCAAGAATTTGAGCACAAGAACTGGGTTCTATGGCCAGGAGGGGAATCTACACTCGAGCCAGAAGTGCAGAAAGGACGTTTGTATAAAGAAAAAACCCTGACTGTGGAAGAACTGTGGTGTTGTGGTTCTTGTGTACCTCCAAAGGCACGGGGAACATTTCTAGACCCATAATCGCCATAAAATCCATTAAGAAGTTACAAGCACCAGTATGATTAAATATCAGAGAGATGAATGTTTTCCCACCAGATCTTCTACATCCAGTTCTATTTCTACTTCCATGGATCACTGGCTAGCCAGTAGTTCTAGTTGCTGAGAAAAGCTTTATACCGCTCAGGAAGATCAGGAGTCCTTCAAATTTTCATTCATTGAAAAACATTACCAATACCAGTCACTAAAGTTTTTCATGCCCTTCATATCTCCATCCTGTCTTGATCCAGAAGGAATGTTCTTTGTGTAGACGAAGTAAAGACTCTCCAGGGAACGTCCACCAGTCCTTGAACCCCCATACTGTGCCGGTAAGCTGGAGACAGCTGATCGAACGCAGTGCTGTCTAGACAAGAAAGTCTTCCAGTCGTCCTTGAATGTCTGAAAGGTAAAAGTTACAGATGAGAGAACACTTGAGATATAGATTTACTTTTTCCCCTGGACATAATTTAAAGTATTTAATCAAAAAAAAAAGTTACACACTCGGCTGGTGACGCCGTATGGTGGAAAGTACTGTAAGAAGTTTAAGAAATTTTCCATGTGTCATATTTGAATCCATTCATAGTGCTACTATTTTGGCAGTAGAGCCAAACATCTTAGCTTCTAAAGCACATGCACGAGGTTGAATCTGAAACTTGAGCAGAACTCGGTCAAGATGGCGGCTTTCGATTTGGCTGAATCACAGGCTTGGAAATTGTACATTGGGAGCGTATGGGGTCTTGTAACTATTGACACTATACACAGCTTGACAAGTGAAGAGTTTATAATGAGGTTGTTGCGGATGTTTAAGAAGGTATTTCAACATGTTGTTTAGTAGAAACTAAATAGAGAGAGAAAAAAAAAAAAAATGTAAATACAAGAGTTACATGAAAGCCAAACATCACAGCGGTGTAGGATCTCAGCATCGATGAACTCCTTTTCTCTCAAAGGTTTTGAGCATTTTATTAGCAACGTCCTCTACGGCATCTGAAAAACCTTCACGTCTCTCCTTTCTAAACCAAATAAAATGTTAATATCATCCGCATCAAGTTTTCTAACAAGCTTAATATAAAAACAATGCCATACCATTTTTCTTTTACTTGGACTCAATAAAAGTGGGTCAATAAAAAGACTACAAACTAACTCCATTCATTAACCTTCAGGATAAAGAGAAATCGAGTCTGAAAAAAAAGATGTATTTTAATAATTTAATTAAAGTGTGTGAAAAAAAAATACAAAAAGAGAGTAATAAATTCTATTTGGTGCGAGCGAACAGTTGACTTTTTTTTTCGGAGTGTTTTCCAAACTTTTGGCTGTTTGGTGCTGAAATATTTACCTCAGACTGATGCAGAAAACTCAAAGCGTGTCCAGCCAGTAATTGTATCTACCACTCAGACGCATCCTAATAAAAACTGACAAGCTTCTGACGTGCACGAAGAGCATCCACATTCTCAAAGGAAATAAACCTGTTATTGTGTGAAAATCGTCTTCATTTAGCAGTTGCTTGAGTGCCTGCATGTTTTCCAGACACTTTAATGGTGGACAAAATTTATTCTCTGTCTCCAACACAAAATAATTCAACAGAACGACACCAAGCAAAAATTCAGTTAAAAGACGCAACAACTATTAAAATTCCAGACAGAGCTGACAACATGCACAAATTAGGGTTCTTTCCCCCTAAACTCTCACTACTGATGTAAGCTCATGATGCGAGATTTATTTTCCTCCAGCGTTCCTAAAGGAATTACAGCATCATGCAATAACACGGCAACATGAACAAGATTTTTTTTTAAAGGATGTTTTAGTGAACCTTGTTTCAGTGCAAGTTATTTTCCTCAGGAGAAAAAAAACACTACAGAATACAAAAAAAAGGAAGCCTGCAGCAAAAAAAAAAAAAAAAACACACAAACACACACACACACACACACACACACACACACACACACACAAACACACACACACACACACAAACACACAGTTCCAGTGTATTCAAATGTGTTCTTATAAATATATAGAAAATGTCAGCTGTAGGTAATGGTCTGTAGGTAGGCTGTTGACCCTCTTCCACATACACAAGCTCACAGAGGGC